>NC_079913.1:15581535-15665249 GCF_024868665.1 Triplophysa rosa
TATATATATATATATATATGTAAAATTCATGATATATTTCAAGAATAGTGCCTTCCGTCCTCTAACTGACAAAGAGTGTCCACGTGCAATAGTTACAGCTGCAAATATCTAAACATGCTTTGCGAGGGTTTCAATTTCAGGAGGTGATCTTTGTGTATATAACAGAATCAAATCGTCTGCATCTCTGCATCAGATGTTGCGTTACACAGAAGTGTGAAACATTTCTTGTCTGAGGTTTGTTTTCTGAACATCGTTGTGGTTTATTTGGCACTGGCTGTGCTGTGCTCATTGGTTTATGTGGATCTACCTCAGATTGGTCATGCAGTTACTCTGTCGTGAGGGAAAGCATTTACGGAATAGAAAGATACTATACTTTATTGTCCATGAAGAAACTTTAATAATAGTACATTTCTCGGAGGTCAAATTGATTAGCTAAAGATAGATGATGATAACACTAGCCATTCCCCAGTGATACTATGTGAGCGCAATATTTGCTAACGATATAATACGCACAGGGCAACAACAGGAATAGTGATAGATTGAAACTGCCATTTCTCTTAAAAGCATCAAAACAAAACCTTTAAGCTGAGTGTAAATCGAGTCTCTCGAAACCTAAAGCACTTTAAGGAGACGTCATGTATTATAGGTTTTGTATAGGAATGCGCTTAAGCACGGAAGGTAGAATAAAGAATCGTTAACTGGTAGGCCAAGATCTTATTCAGCGTTGTTTTCTCGCAACCCTTTAATTTGTTCTTAAGAGACATTTGCACGCCGACTGTGTTGCTTTGTCTAAGAGTTAAACACCTGCGTTTTAAAAACATTTAAAAAAGACACATATATTTTTACAATGATAAATACCTTTATATAGATGTCCATGAAAGGTATCTGTAAGATGTTTATTGTACATATAGATGTCTACAGTTTAAGATACAACAACAATGAAATACAAAAAACCACAGGACCAAATACAGTTTAGTGTTTTTCATCTCATTTATGCAGGTTATGAAGATATTAACACAGAAAAGATATATCTATGAATAAAAAACACACTGCCACCAGAAGGTCAGACGTGTATGTGTTCTTAGTAAGCATCTCCCATCTAGATTTCTAGCATTGTTAGCATCTAGCATTGTTAGCATCATTGAAGATGGAGCGCTTGGTGTAAATGAATGAATTCAGACGAATCTCTGTATTACGCTTTCGTTTGTTTTTGTTTCAACAGCTATGCCATATATGAAACTCAAGCACTTTGATATTATGCATGCAGAGAGCTTCTGGACTCGTGTCGCTCTGGCGTGGGACATGCAGACGCTAGGAAAAGCTTTTTTCTTTGCCCTTTCGTGGTGATCGGGACGATCTCATGTACTTTTACGTTTCGGGTTATGTTCGCATAATTTAATATGTGTTGCGTTCCAAGACAGTATGACCATTTTAAGTCGATTTTTTTACAGTTTTTAAAGAATGTTTTTCTAAATTCATTTTGACTCGAGGAAAAATGAGACCCGCAATGCATTCATGTTGATAAATAAAAAACCTCGAATTATGTTTCCTGTTCTGTTGTGTTATTACCACAGTTAGCACAGGTACATCTGTAAGATGTAGGATACATATACTGTATATCAACGCAATCTGATGGGAATTCATACCTATTTTACAAGGTGGCATTTCCTACGATGTTATTCGTATGTTGTGTTATGATATGACTTTTCCCCTGTGACGTTAGGTTTAGGGGCGGGGTTAGGGTAGCCATTTATCATTGCTTTGCCACCTCGTGAAACTAGCATTTTTAGCTAAATTAGCTTTGCGGCTGTGATTTTAGGGTTTGGGGTGAGGTAAGGTTAGCCAACTCCTAAAGTATTTGCGACTTCTTTTGATATCAGGTTAGAAATATATAAACGTACAAACACACGCGGTCTGTGTATTAAATAAATGTCGTGCTGGTGACACGAAAAAAAGAGGAAATTCGTGTTGATGAACACGAATGAATAGATTACGGTTCGTGACAATTTCACAAATTCCTGTGAGGCTGGGTTGGTATGTAAAACTGCCCTTTCTACAACGTTGATCAGATGTATTTACACAGCAGATGTTTTCCAGATCTTTAGCAGACACCTGTGCCATCTGGGGATATGGACATTGAAATACATTGATAGAGAAATCTTTAATGTAAGAATTGCCTTTGGATACTTGAAGGCTGATGGTCTGGGACACCTTCCCAAACTCCCAAATGTCTATTCAAAATACTATTCACTAACAAACTTAAAATATCTGACTATGCTGGAACTCTTTCTCACATCTGACCTGTTGTCCAGCTCCACTGGCATCTGTACGTACCTGTCAAACACACATCTCGCTGGGCGAGAACAGCTGGCTCTCTGAAGGCCCGGGTCGGGCTGAGTGACGGGAACAGAAAGTGTAAACGTGTGCCCACGGTCCAACCGTGGTCTTCATTAAATCAAAAGCGCCCATGCAAAGGGCTCGCGGAATAATAACAGTTTATTTTAAGCACCTTTATTAAGCGCTGCATTCAGAAGAGTGTATTTACAGGGCGCGTGAGTTTCAGCAGGACAGTTTGGCCGAGCCTTGAGCTCGGTGCATGCGAGGCTGTGGCGTGGGAGGCGATGCAGGGAAAAATATACAGACCTAAAGAGATGCTGAGAGAGCGCGAGAGAGAATGGGAATGAGAGAAAAAAAGTAGAGGTAGGCAGTGAAGAGCCAGTGATTCAAGCACAGAATGCTGAAACTGGGGTCTGTACGCCTACAGGGAGAGAACAAGTACATACACTCGCAACACAAGCGAGCGCGCACACACAATCAGAAGTACACAACAACCCATGAAGCTCACACAAACACACTGACACATGATTCTGTGCAGATAAAGGTGCTCTATACCAAAGGCATTCTGGGAGTAATTGTAGACCGCACTATAAATACTGTGTGTTTTATGCCAGCATATGTTCTCACATTGGGAGGCATTTCAGCAGGAGCGCGTGTTTACACATTCATTTCCTCCTTCAGTTCCTGGTTTCAAAGAAAATCTCACAAGGACACAAAGGGGTTGAGAAAAAGTCTTTGAAATGCTTAAAACAAATGTAAGACACTTTTTTCATAAAATACATATCAACAAAGTGAATTAGACTTAGTGAGGTTTACGTGGAAAACAAGAAAACACTCTTTGCCGATGGGTTACACCAAACATAGAGGTTTTTTTTAGTTTGACTATGTTGGCCTTAATGATATCTGTAAACTAGTATGCTCCAAAACGTTAACAAAATTCACACCATTCAAATAGTTTCTTACCCCAGTTATGGATTTTTATGACATCATACTGCGTGACATCATACCAGAGTTATAATAGTTTTGTTTTTAGTTTTATGTAGTTTCAGTAATGTTTTTATTAGTAATTAGGTTTTATTTTTTTATGCCAATTTTTGTTACATGTTTAGCAATTTTGTTATATGCTTAGTCATTTTTTTGTTTATTTATTATGTTGCTATATATGATTAATTTACTTTTTTGTTCATTTTAATTGGTTTATTATTATAATTTTAGTGCCTTAGACTTATTTCACTTTAGTGGGGTTCTAATGTTAAAGTGTGTAATATATGCAGCACTACGTTTTTAAGTATCTGCCATTGGAAGACAAATTGAAAAAAATTCCACCCAAAAATGAATATTCTGTCATCGTTTACTCGCCTTCGAGTTGTTCCAAATCTGTATAAATGTCTTTGTTCTGATGAACACAGAGAAAGATGTTTGGAAGAATGCTTGTAACCAGACAGATGTTGCTCCCCATTGACTCCCATAGTAGGAACGGCAATCAAAAGAGCCCCAGAACTGTTTGCTGTCCCACATTCTTCAAAATGTCTTCTTTTGCGTTCAACGGAACAAAAAAAAAAGATAAAGTATTTTTTCCTACTATGGCACTCAATGGGGAGCAAGATCTGTTTGGTTTTAAGCATTCTTCCAAATATCTTTCTCTGTGTTCATCAGAACAAAGACATTTATACAGATTTGGAACAACTCGAAGGTGAGGAAATGATGACAGGATTTTCAAATATTTACATCAGCTCATGCCATTGGTTAATTATAATGTTATGACGGATTGCAGTTATGTTTTGTGCCACTTCAGACTCATCTCACCTGTAAGGACAACTATGTTAATGTATTTTGTGAAATCTTATTTTGCTTCTTAAACGCAATTTTATCTTGTTTGGAAAAATCTTGCTTAACTGGAAAAAAAGAATATACTTATACTATATATAGAACAAAACATTTACACTTACTTATATTCTATACCTTTTACGGACCTTCTTCCCACACATTCCCAGACCTTCCCCTGGGTCATCCTCTCTCTCTCTCTCGCCCGGCCACCCCCTCCTCTGGCAGCCCACTCGTATGGCCCGTTGCATAACACCGCCAGTCTGTTGAATTATTAAGAGCTCTTCCATCGCTGATCTTTGTGAAACCAAAACCTTTGTGAATGGGCTGCGTCCCCCCCAACCCCCCCTAACCTAATCTAATCCGACGACAGTTGCATGACGCCGCTGGATTGGTCGGTTGATTGATTGATTGACTGATCCAATGGGCTGGCTGTGATTCAAGCGGTGAAACTTTACCGCTGTCTCGTTCGCCCGACGTTATCGGAGATGATCTCGGCCAGTCGACCGACATGCGGTCAGTTCGGGAGAGAAAACTTTTAATTAACTGACATTAAACATTAAAACTTGTGTTTGTACATGTGGCTCCGGTCACAGATTTTAAGATAAATTACAGCTTTCGCAAAACTGAATAAAAGTTCTTACGGGAAAAAGAATCATGATTATATCATTACATTAAAATGATCAACGTCATAAATACAATGCATTTTCTAAACAAATACGAATAATCAGCATCAAGGCATTTTCTATGGGCCATGTTCGAGTTATTACACAAGTCCTACGGAGGTACAGGCTGCATGTATTACAAACTCTTGATACATGTTCTGATGTTAGTTTGAGATGGTTTCGGGGTTTCAGATGAGTCTTCAGGCCCACCGTCAGGTTTATTGCGTAACCGCAGTGCTTCAGTGGTTTGTGACCTTTCTGACTGCTGCTCCTGGATCAGTTATGTGGGTTGGGTTTAAACTTAGTATCTACAGTATACAAGACTTTCCAGCCACTGTTAAAAGCCTGCACCCTTTTACTTTATGTATTTGATTTGCTAACGTAACGAGAGACGAGATGTTGCGGATAAAAGCATCAAAGAGATTATTGCATAAATATCCAGTTACAGTAGATTCTGTTAATCAATGCTATAATGAGGAACGTTTCTACTGTGTGTCAGTTTCGCAAATCAGTGAGTTCAAAAAAGTGCGATGAATATAAAAAATATGAAAATTCACAATCATTCTATGTCATTCTCATGAGAAGAGCTTTTACATTATTACACTCTTAATACCAGCTAGGCCACATGACGTTTGTGAAGTCAGTATCCTGTTTCCACATTATATCCGGTATATAATATCAGAGCAATTGCACTTTGGGTGAAGATGTGATATGCACCTTGTAACTTAATTTAGTCGACCGAGTCCTTTATGGGAGTTGTACAGTAGGTTGGTCCAGTAATGGCAGACAGACGCTAACAGCCATAATGCAACTGTTTACTCTCCAGGAAACTGCCTGTATATTACTTAAACTTCTTTTACAGTTTACAAACTGGTCATGCAATAAAGCTGACCTTGACTTGTAGTTTTCAAGGACGGAAATAAACATGAATCACGGTTCAAAAGCACATTTTCTCCAGAACCGATGCGTCTGATTTCCTGTCCTGTATCTAACCTGTCATGTTGTGCTTGTGAAACGCTCACGCCGTATTTCTGATTAGGGCAAAATTAGGATCCCATTTAGTAGGTTAGACAGGTGCCACCTGTCACATATGTGACCCACTTCCACAAGCACATTTCAAGCAGGCGTTTAGTCAAACCCTTTAGGAAGAGCTGACAGGAGCTTTCCAACACAATGCAGTTCATTTACTGTATCAATTAGTGGCAAACTCTCCCCGGCAGAGGTCAAATGTGTGTTTGTGAGTCGCTGGGAGTAAAGTGAGAAGGGTTGTTGGAGGTAAACTAAAGAGATGAGCCATGATAATTACTGATGTAACCTTAGCCAGGTGGGAAGGCCAGATAAAGGAATTTAGACAGAGGCAGACAACAAAAATATACTTACATAATGATGGCGCCTGTGTGTATAGCCGGCCGTCAGCTGCTCTTAGTTTTGTTCATGTTTTTAATGTTTTTATTGACTGTTTTAAACAAAGCAGACTCTCTACTGGTGTACGAATCGTCTTCGAAGAGGCGGTGTGGATGCGTCTCTCCTTCGGCCTCTGGGCCATGAACCTCCGACGATGAGTGACCCACCTCCTACTAGGATGGCCCTCGCCAATGCTAAATCGCTAGCCAAAAAATCGTTTATTATAAATGACTTTTTTGTTTCCAATAATTTGGATATTCTGTGCGTGACTGAGACATAGCTGGGCGTTGGTGAGTCAAGTGTTTTTTCTGAAATTTTACCACAGAACTGTAGTTATTTAAATTCCCCACGGCTTACGGGACGTGGCGGAGGAATTGCAATTATTTTTAAAGATCACCTGGATTGCCGGCGGCTGTCGGTAAACTACTCCAACTTTGAACTCAGTGTTTTCGAGCTAAAGTCTCCTTACTCAGTACTGTGTGCTGTTGTCTATCGCCGACCTAAATACAACAAAGATTTCATAAATGACTTTTCAGACTTTTTGGCTGGAATCATGCCCAAATTTTAATTGTTGGGGATTTTAACATTCATGTCTGCTGCCCTGATAAGGCTTTGGCTAGAGACTTTTAGACCTTATTGAGTCCTTTAATTTAAAGCAGTTTGTGCATAGCCCCACACATCAGCAAGGACATTTTTTAGATTTGGTTTTATCGTGTGGCCTACCTGTCTCTAACATTGAAGTATGTACTGCAGCGGTTTCTGACCACATGCCTGTTTTATTTCATTTTTGTTTTATTCGAAGTCCGAAACCAAATGTCCCAACACGTCATTGTCGGTCAATTACCCCTGTAACTATTGAGTTGTTTTCAGATGACTTTAACAGGATTGATGGGGGCTGTTCAGTGTATTCCTGGTCTAAATAATGATGAATTAACCTCTCTGTTTTACTCGACCTGTCAAAATATTCTGGATAAAATTGCGCCGGTTAGGTCTGTTCAATCTAAACCTAAGGTTCAATAGTTAACCTAAAGTCCATAGTTAAATGATGTCACTCGGGCTGTCAGAAATGAATGCAGGAGGTCTGAACGCCGGTGGAAGAAAGATAGGCTGCAAATTTCTCTGAACACTTTAAAAGACGGGTTGCATAAATATAAAAAAACTGAGTCCAAGTATCTTTCAAATATGATCTACAACAATTCCTACAAGCCTCGTGTTCTGTTCAGCACTATTAATGCTGTCTTGGATACTCCCCAATCTACTTGCCTTCAGTCCTCAGCCGAGATGTGTGAAAACTTTTTAGATCTTTTTATTAACAAGATCGTGGAAGTTAGAGCAAATATCTCGCTACTGATCCATCTGTTACTACTGTGTGACCTGCTGTCTTTGATCAGTTTGAGCTTGTATCTATTGAATCTTTGTGAGAGATTGTTGGTAAGATGAAACCATGTTTTAGTAGTCTAGATATTTTCCTCCTCAAATTTTAAAAAAGGTCTTTGGAACTATTGGATCTAAAATTCAATCTATCGTAAATAGCAGTCTTGCTACGAGAGTGGTACCTAAGTCGTTTAAACATGCAATTGTGGAACCAGTGATTAAAAAACCTAATTTGGATTCATCCGGCCTTGCTAATTTTAGGCCCATCTCAAAACTCCCGTTTTTCTCCAAGATACTAGAGAAAGTTGTCCATATACAACTCTACTCATTTTTAAATTTACATGGTCTTCATGAGGTATTTCAGTCTGGTTTTAAATCCGTTCACAGCACGGACACGGCTCTATTGAAAGTTTTTAATGATTTACTACTTGCCAACGATTCAGGCAGCTATGCTGTACTTATGCTCCTAGATCTCACGGCTGCATTTGACACCGTAGATCATGATATTTTGATCTCTCGGTTGGAGCATTGTGTCGGCATAAAGGGCACTGTGTTGGAGTGGTTTCGCTCGTATCTGTAACGGTTTCAGCACCACAGGCCACACCCCCCATGTCGTCACCGCCAGCTCGCTTCACCCGTTCCCTCTCCCCGGAGTTCTGAACTCAGTTTCCCAGCATGCACCGCACATCCACCATTTTTGATTAGTCCACACCTGCATCACATCATCAGGATTCTATTTAAGTTTGCACCTTTTTGTTCTTCCCTGTTCAGTCTTGTTGTCTTCACTGCAATTCTTTACCCCGATAAGTATACTTACCTGTTTTTGAAATACTTACCTGTTTTTGGATATTCCCGTTTTTGAAATACTTACCTGTTTTTGGATATTCCTGTTTTTGAAATACTTACCTGTTTTTGGATATTCCTGTTTTTGAAATACTTACCTGTTTTTGGATATTCCTGTTTTTGAAATACTTACCTGTTTTTGGATATTCCTGTTTTTGAAATACTTACCTGTTTTTGGATATTCCTGTTTTTGAAATACTTACCTGTTTTTGGATATTCCTGTTTTTGAAATACTTACCTGTTTTTGGATATTCCTGTTTTTGAAATACTTACCTGTTTTTGGATATTCCTGTTTTTGAAATACTTACCTGTTTTTGGATATTCCTGTTTTTGAAATACTTACCTGTTTTTGGATATTCCTGTTTTTGAAATACTTACCTGTTTTTGGATATTCCTGTTTTTGAAATACTTACCTGTTTTTGGATATTCCTGTTTTTGAAATACTTACCTGTTTTTGGATATTCCTGTTTTTGAAATACTTACCTGTTTTTGGATATTCCTGTTTTTGAAATACTTACCTGTTTTTGGATATTCCTGTTTTTGAAATACTTACCTGTTTTTGGATATTCCTGTTTTTGAAATACTTACCTGTTTTTGGATATTCCTGTTTTTGAAATACTTACCTGTTTTTGGATATTCCTGTTTTTGAAATACTTACCTGTTTTTGGATATTCCTGTTTTTGAAATACTTACCTGTTTTTGGATATTCCTGTTTTTGAAATACTTACCTGTTTTTGGATATTCCTGTTTTTGAAATACTTACCTGTTTTTGGATATTCCTGTTTTTGAAATACTTACCTGTTTTTGGATATTCCTGTTTTTGAAATACTTACCTGTTTTTGGATATTCCTGTTTTTGAAATACTTACCTGTTTTTGGATATTCCTGTTTTTGAAATACTTACCTGTTTTTGGATATTCCTGTTTTTGAAATACTTACCTGTTTTTGGATATTCCTGTTTTTGAAATACTTACCTGTTTTTGGATATTCCTGTTTTTGAAATACTTACCTGTTTTTGGATATTCCTGTTTTTGAAATACTTACCTGTTTTTGGATATTCCTGTTTTTGAAATACTTACCTGTTTTTGGATATTCCTGTTTTTGAAATAAACTCCTTTTTCTTATCTACCTCCGTGGTGTGCTCTCCGTCTACCAGAACCCTGACAGTATCTGTTTGGGAGAAGTTTTTCTGTTCGTCTTGGGGATTTTATGTCCTCTTCAGCGTGTCTCCCATGTGGGGTGCCAGGGCTCAATGTTGGGGCCTATTCTATTTTCTCTATACCGTATATACTTCCTCTAGGATCCATTCTTAGGAAGTATAATATCGGGTTCCATTGCTTTGCAGATGACACACAATTATATCTGCCATTGAAACATACAAACTCTATAGTGCCACTTTTGTGTTGCCTTGAGGAAATTATAGCCTGAATGACTGTACATTTTCTCAAATTTAACGAGGACAAGACGGAAGTTATACTGCTTAAACCAGGGGGCGTCTGTGGGGCTCCTGACCTAGACTTGGGTGTTATAAAACCATTTGTGAAGCCTTCCGTGAAAAACTTGGGTGTTTTAATGGGTTATGATTTTAAAATGGACAAGCAGATTAATCTGGTAATAGTTTTTTATTTTTTTTAATAAGGAAGGAGGCGGGAACCAGCGAACGTTAAACCAAACTTTTAATAAAATAAACACAACAAAAGAAAGTAAAGTGCTGACAGCTCCCTCACAGTCGACTGCCGGCCACACAAACACAATAAAACATAACATAAAATCCAGGCCTGGTTCTCTCTCGTCCTTCTCCTCCTTTTATGCTTCCCGAGCTCCGCCGTGAGATACTCGAGACAACGTGCAGCTGACGCTCATTATCACTCGCGTTACCGGCCGGAAAATAAACAGATGCACTCTGACCAATCGAATGAGAGTTTATTCGCACGTGACTTTTATTAACAAAGTTTGGAAATATTGCCTTGTGAATGCGAACCGAACTAATATAAATTTAAATATTGTAGCGATTTAACCCCCGGTTTCGGAAGAAAGCAATCGATACACAGGTAGTTTTTAAATCATTAAATAGCCTGGCGCCATCATACCTGTCAGAATTAGTACAGCCATATACTCCGTCGAGGGGACTTAGGTCCGCCGACCTTTCACTGTTAATTGTCCCCCGTGCAAGACTAAAGAATAGGGGTGACCGTGCATTTGCAGTAGCGGGGCCTAAACTTTGGAATAATCTGCCTTTACATGTTAGAAAGGCCCAAACACTCACTATTTTTAATTCCAGTTTAAAAACCTATTTTTATAGCTTGGCGTTTAACTAAGTGTGAGAGCTGCTATTTTTATTTCATTTTATTCTATTTTACTCTTAGCCTATCTTACTTACGAACTTTTTAATAGTTCGTCTTTTTGATTTTCTTATATTGTATTGCTTATGCTTGTACAGCACTTTGGTAAACAATTGTTGTTCTAAAAGGTGCTTTATAAATAAAGCTTGACTTGACTTGAGAAATGACCTCACATAGGCCAGCGGTTTCAAATGGAGCTGCTTATACGAGACTACGAAAGTTTGAACTGGAGCATCGGGTGACTTAAATACATTGGAGCCATGTTATGTTTTACCTAAATGAATAGAGAGTTTCAGCCAAGATTTCATAAAACGACACATTTCGGTATTTGCCAGATGCTTCTATCGAAAGCAGCTTACAATGCATTCAGTGTATATATTTTAGTGCTCCTGATCAATTATATTCAGCAGCGTACAGCATTGTGTGTTTGATTGCCAGGGAACACACAATGCTGTACGCTGCTGAATATAATTGATCAGGAGCACTCTTGGGCTTCAGGAACATTCTTGAGGTATAGGAATGCTCTTGGGCCACAGGAACGCTTTGGATCTACAGGGACACTCTTGAGCTACAGAAACACTCTTGGGCTTTAGGAACATTCTTGAGCTGTAGGAACTCTATTTAGCTACAGGAACACTATTCAGCTACAAGAACTCTCTTGGTCTTAAGGAACATTCTTGAAATTTAAACTTACTTACAAACGTATAGAGGAAAATCATAATAATCCTAGAGACCTATTCAACACAGTCGCGAAGCTGACAAAAAGTAGATCCTCAACAGATTTAGATGTTAAATTACCGCACAGTCGCAATGATTGTATGAACTTATGAAATTGATATCATTAGAGAAAATATTTCAGCTGTGAGGCCGGCCAATGAAGCATTCACTAATACAATTAGTAACAAAACCCCACGTGAACAACTTCAGTTATTCACTGCAATCAGGAAGAGCTCACAAAAGTGATAAAAGATGCTAAATCGTCATCGTGCATGTTAGACCCTATTCCCACTAACCTCCCGAAAGAGGTTTTTTCCTGCTGTAACTGAATCTCTGCTCAATATTATAAACTCATCACTTGCATTAGGATATGTCCCAGAAGCTTTCAAGCCACCAGTCATCAGGCCCCTTATAAAAAAGTCACAACTCGATCCGGTAGAATTAGCTAACATTAGACCAATCTCAAACCTACCTTTTTTATCCAAAATACTCAAAAAAGTAGTCTCAACCACAGCATGGAGATAGCACTACTTAAAGTGACAAATGATCTTCTCGTAGCATCTGATCGCGGCGCCATCTCTCTTTTAGTCCTACTGGACCTGAGTGCCGCTTTTGATACTATTGACCACGCCATTCTATAAAACTACTGTATGTCGGTGTTGGTGGTCAGGCATTAGCCTGGTTTAAATCCTATTTATCCAACCGCTACCACTTTCTTTATGTAAAGTTTATGTAAATGATGAAATGTCACATACATCTCGGGTTAGATTCGGAGTGCCACAGGGATCAGTTTTAGGACCCATCCTTTTTTCACTTTACATGCTTCCCTTAGGAGACATTATCAGGAAACATGAAGTACATTTCCATTGCTATGCTATGATTCCCAGCTTTACATTTCCTCAAAACTGGGTGATACTGCCCAGTTTTCAAAGCTAACAGACTGTGTTAATGACATCAAAAACTGAATGGCCAACAACTTTCTTATGCTAAACTCTAACAAGACAGAGGTGTTAATTATTACACAAAATGCCAGTAAACATAAAAAACTAGAGTGAAACTTTCCTTTGATGGTTGTTCGGTTGTGTCGTCGTCCACAGTTAAGAACCTGGGTGTGTTGCTAAATAGCAGTCTGTCGTTTGATAGTCATCTCTCAAATGTGTGTGGTACAGCATTCTTCCATCTTAGAAACATTTCTAAACTGCGGCCAATGCTTTCTGTTTTAGACTCCAACTGGTTCAAAATGCAGCAGCCAGAGTGCTCACTAGATCAAAGAAATTTGACCATATAAGCCCAATTCTGTTATCACTGCACTGGGTGCTTATTAAATTCCGAATTGACTTCCTGCAAATAATTTATAAAGCATTGAATGGTCTAGCGCCTCAGTATCTCTGTGAACTATTGTCAGATTACATTCCATCGGGCACACTGCGGTCGCAAAACTCTGGTCTGTTAATTGTTCCCACACAGTAAAATCACAGTAAAAATTAACACTCACGGTGTATATATAATCCACACTCTCAAAGTGTGGATTATATAAACACTGTGAGAGTTAATTTGACCCTTTTAACACTGGCGATTTTGCTGTGCAGAATATCAAAATCTTCTAAAGGTGGTTGATCCTTTACTTTGGGATAGCCTCCCCAGCCAGGTTCGGGATTCAGACACACTCAATCAGTCTTAAACTAGACTAAAACTCATTTCTTTAAGATAGCTTTCACCTAACTCGCTGATAACACTATTAACTCACCATAAGCAGTCTATGCCGCAATGTAGTTAGCTTGCCGGAACTGCACACACACACATCCATCATAATTCTTACACTTTCTGTGAGCGGCCTCTACGCTAATATTAGTTTTTGCTTTTCATGTCCCATCCTCGGGTCCCCTGACACCTGACACCAGAGGTATTCAGTCCAAACTCTGGTTCTGGCCAGATGCTCTTCCCAGTTCAGCCAAATGCTCGGAATGATGGGAAGTCCAACTGATGGCAACTGTAGCCACAACCTACAGTCATCCAGAACCAGAATAATATTGGACAGACCTATATCAAATTTTTTCTATCCTCACTAGTTCTTTTCACTAACCAGCCCGGCGAACTATTTCCGATGAATCTCAGTTTCAGTCATTTTTCTCTCTGTAGTTGCAGGAGTGCTATTTTAATATGCCAGAGGAGAACTGGCTCTCCTGGTTGAGTCAGGCCTCTCCCAAGGTTTTTTTTCTCCACTCTTATACACATATACATCTATAGTGGAGTCTTGGTTCCTTGCCACCGTTACTCACTGGGAGAATGCTGATTTAGTTTAATCGAATCACGTGATGTCTGCATGGTCAGCTGAATTCATTTATTTTGATTGAGCCCGTGGGTATATATGAGTGAACTTCGGCCACTTGGATGTTCGTCATTGTTGGCACTGCCTTTTTTTGGTGACGTCATCAGTCGTCGTCGTCAGGGACTGTTGTGCGCCCCGTTGGCTGGGTCCTGGCTGCCTATTTCCCTGGTTGGGTTTATGTATCATGTTGCTGGCTGAGTGCCTGCCAGGAATGGCGTGAGCTGCGGCGTTTGGTTACATCTGCATAGAAGGGTTTCAATGGTCCTTTGGAGCTAAATGCTAGCTACGTGCCTACTTTGCTGTTTTGCCCTTGTTCACTTCACGTTTTGCTGTTGCTTGTGCTGCTGCATCTTAGTTTATGAATACAGAATATTTTGCTGCTGTTCCTGTGCCTTGCTTAGGCAGGCTCCTCATGCGGCCACTTCCTGCTCTTCTTAATCCAACACGTTGATGCTGTTAGCTGTGCATTCCTGCTAATATGAACTTTGTGTGCTCTGCAGCCATTGGCTGCCTGGTGTGTTAGTTTATTTAATTATTTTTATTTGTTTTGTATGTTCTTTTTGCCATTGCCTCACGTTGCATGGTGGCACATTTCCTGTTTTGTTCGCTGGTCCTGCTCTTTGGTTGGATGAGCAGTGTAATGTGAGGTGAGCACGTGAGGTAAGGCTATTGTTTTTGTTGTATTTTCTTTTATTATGTTGAATTGATATTTAATTTCTAACGTATGTGTAATTGTTCTTTTGTTTATGAATTTTATAAGTGTTTTTTTTTTCTTTTTGTTGATTGGGGGGGGGGTTGGAGGAGGTTGCACGTTTTTGTTATAAGTTTGGGGTCATACTGAATGCTGTGAATTATTATTATTATTTTTGTTTCTGTGGGTGTGCGTGTGAGGAATTTGGTTTGAGTACTTTCTTTTTAGTTTTGTCATTGGTTAGCTAATCCCTGCCTTCCCCCCTAATCACAATTGTCTTTTCTTTCATAGTTATGTGTGTTTTGTACCTGGGCAGTCCAAATTAGCAACGGTACTAAAGGTTATTTTTTAGATATTTAAATAATTAGGACTTAATAAAGATCTTCTACATTTGTACCCACGTCTCTGGCCTCAAATATTTTCTCTCTGGTATTGAACCCGTGTGCCTTAATTGGGTCTGATTCCCCATATTGTGGGGTGGCATAGTCAAGGAGTCATAAAACTTAGTTGAATTCTCTCTAAATATCTTTAAAAGGTCTTGGGCTTCTGCCTGCTTTACCACTCGGCTACATATAGGAACTCTATATAGCTACATGAATGCTCTTGAGCTACAAGAACACTCTTGGGCTTCAGGGACATTCTTGAGTTACAGGAACACTACTGAGCTACAGGAACATTCTTGGGGTACAGTATGGGGCCGGAATGGAGGCGTTGGCCGCGTATGTATGGGTCCATAACGGACGCATTTTCTGCTAACGTATGGGGCCATAATGGAGGCGTTGGCTGCTTAGACGGACGTATTATAAATGCGAATGCACGCAACGCGAATGCAAAAGACACGTATGCATGCACACCCACCCCTCCCCTCCCGTCGACAGATTCGGGCCGATGCGGGCCTAAAAATGCCAGGGTCGACTCTTCTTCCCAGTCCAGCCCTGCTCGTGAACTAAAGGAACATTCTGCAATGTTCCTGTTGCTCATGTCTAATGATCAGTTTTAACTTTAAGGCAAATTAACAAAAAGCACATGAAATCAGACTTTGAATCAGATTAGCATTTTTAAAAAGCAGATCTTTATGTAAAGCCTACATGGAGGGTGATTCTTTATTGTCAGTATCTGAATGCAAATGACTCTTACACATGAACGAGCATCCAGATGGCGAGAGCATGCCGGGTTGCTGTATGGTAATTAGGAGCCAGGAATGAAGAAAAACTATATTAACACACAAACAAGAAACAAGAGCTTAGTTTGTGGCTGCACCATATGAGGGATTCATTGGGGGCACAAGATAAATATAATCAATTTATACAAATTAATACATAGCATGCAAATCCTTTCAATGTGCCACATAGTCAAATAGCAGTTAGGGTTTGTCCAACAGATAGAATTTTGTGAGAAATGCTCAAAGATAAATGAAATCTAAGTATGTCTGGCACATATGTGCCTCAATTTCTCATCAGGCTTCTAGGAGAAGTTTTGTGGTTGAACACTTTCTGTCTCCAGAAGGAAATAAACTCCAGGAATGAATTGAAGTATTGGACTGCTTCAAATCCCATGAATCCAAATAACCTCCAGTTATAGAAAAGTTTACCATCAGAATGTTGAATGGTCCTATAAGAGCCAAGCCCAGCAGACACACAGATGACTATGTTGAGTTCTTGATGACCAGCAACACTGACAGAACCTTCTGTCTGGATTCTCTCAGAGGGAAACCTTGACTCATCACACCATCACTTCTCATCTTATCTAAAGCCCTTCTACATCTGCTCATACTGTCTGCTGACCGCTTCATACATCATGTCATTTTGCACTGAGATCGCCATTCAAAGAGTTGAGGAGATCCATCTCCAGTGTGTGTCATGAACCGGAAATGCATGTCTAGTAGAGCGCTAGTAGATCTAGTAGATGCGGATTACAATGCAATATTCTATTTAGAGATACTGTGCACAAAAAGTAAGTGTTTTAATACAATTGTAGTTTTGCAGTAAAATAACTAATACTGGAAAAAACAACTTTGTGTAAATTTGCGCACATTTCGTACACAGTTTTTTAAGTCAATTTTACCCAAAAAATTTTGGTTAAGTTTTTGCACACTGTTTTTGAAGTAAAATTATCTTTAAAAAATTTTGTGCAAATTTACAAAAAAATGTTTCAGTGTATAATAGCTTTAGCACGTTTGTAAACTTCTCAGACTTTCCAGTTTTGTAAAAATGACACGTTCAGTCACACAATATATTAAACGGAAAACTACTGTCACACTGAAAAGGATACATATGTTTCTGTTTGTACGGGCGAAGGGGTCAGAATGCTAAATTTAGGGGTGTGAGTCAAAGATGGTTGAACGCTGTTAGCAGAAAGCTGTCAAACATCGGATGTCAGACTGGAAGAGAGCAGCGCGTCACATGGGGTGAAGGTTGTGTAATTGTGATGCTAGGTAGCGATGCAAAGAAAAGAACTGGGAATGCCTTTTTATTTTCCTTATTATATTCCTTTTCTGCATTTACTTTATGATATAATTAAAATGAAATTATGCATTGATTACTGATTTTTGTGTGTATTTCATTATATTTAATCAATTCGATTTCATTTTTGAGGGGAAACAACACTTCATCTTCTGGAATGCTTTAGGCTGTGTTCTACTCAACCCCTTGATTTTGACCGAGGGTCCGAGTCTACAAGTACAGTATGTCCCTCAGAGGCAGCTCCATTTCCCATAATGCAACTCGACTGTGACATCACATGACTCCAGTTTATCTGGTGAAGTCAGACCAGGTAAGCATGTTATAAGAGGTGTATTGAAATTTGTTTACTATTTGATTGTGAATTGTGAATTTCTTTCTTTCGTTACATGTAGTGCACATGTTTTGCCAGCAGTGGGAGCTCACTCGGTATTATAAATCATGCACAAAGTCTATGATGTTACCAGGACACAATATTTAACCCAAACTTTCCCGAATGTAACAAAAATAAATCAAAACTTTAAATAGGCCATGTTAGAACCCTGATAGCACACTTACATCTGGCAGACATCTATTTGACATCGCTCGACCTGATTTTGCCAAGTGGTTGATGTCCTCAGGACAACATATTTTGTTGAGCTAAGGACAACATTTTTATAAATAAAACCTAAACCCACACCAAAGCCCAACCCTAACCATAACTTACCCCTAAAATCAGAGGGAAGTGATAAGTGATAAACAATGGTCTAGAAGCACCTAATCCTGGTTGGAAGATTAAATTGAAAATAAACTGTAAACTTATTTCTGAAATCTGATTGGTTGATTTAAATGTTGTCCCAGGGTCAACATGATGTTGCCCTAAGGACTTCAACCACTTGGCAAAAACAGGAGAGCCATTTGACATCTACGTTTACATCTGCGATACAGTTTGCTCATCTGCAATATGTCTCAGAGACGTCTGCTAGACGTCATATAGACATCGATAAGATGTTTATGATTTAGAATGGATGTAAAACAGCTCTTTGTAAGATGTTTGTAGCAGATGTTTTTACACAGCAGTTTTCCAGATCTCCAGAACTTTAGCAGACGTATTACAGACGTCGCCGAGACGTATTGCAGATGAGCAAACTATGCATTGCAGATGTAAATGCAGGCGTCAGATAGACGTGAGCCAGATGGAGTTGTTTTGAACTAATAAAACTCGGTTGTTGTGTGACTGCGTTGAATTTCTGTTTTAAACTACTATTCAAGTTTAGCCCAAGTCTGCTGTAAGCTATTACATGTGTATGTTTCTAGTCAGACATTTTGGTGGTTTAATATACAGATATTAAATGAAGGGGGCCTGTTTCAGAGTTGGAGTCAGTGTCCTCATTTGTCCAGAGCTCTTACGGAGCACATCAGGTCGTGAGTTTGGAAAAAGTTCAGGTAGGAATACAGATTAGCCTTTCTGTTGTATACTAGCATCTCTTCACATCTTTGCGTGGACAATTTTCCGGAGGTCAGACAACCAACATGAGTCACGCGGTCTCTCTCGGTGTTCCCTCAACCTACTTTGTCATTCTAATCTCAAATGACTTTCTTTTTCCTTGGAATGCACGAGAAGACGTTTATCAGAATATTAAGGCTATCCTTTCTGTACAGTGAACGTCAATGGAAGCTTTTAAACCTCATTTATTAAAGGTGTTTATCACGGTGTAGCCTGGCGGCACTCACAGGGCCCAAATTAATGCGCTTCAATTAAAGATACATGACTATGCCACCCTGGGAATCTCACCCAAGGAATTGTTCCAACTAAGTCCCCTGCCTAGTGGTAAGCAAACATGGAGACACAGGTGTCGGTACCAAAAATGCAAGTTCTTTGTTTACAAGATTCACAATAATAAAATCAATATTAAAAGTTGAAATAGTCATATAGCAAGGGGAAGTTTATTCACACACGTACAAAACGTCAAAATAGCAGTCGATCCTTAGGATCACCAATCTCTTAATGTGCACTATTAGTGATGGGAAGTTCGGATCATTTTACTGACTCGGACCTTTGAGTCTCGTTCAGCAAAATGAACAAATCTTTTTTTGAGTCATATTGTTCATTTCGTTCATTTTAGCAAAATATAATTAAAATGTTACGTTACTTTCCTAACACATCTACTACTTATGCAAACGTTGATCACATTACAAACAATACAAAACTATAATGCTATAAGAAACAGAAAAGATGAATTCATTGTTTACCTGGGTCTTTAGTCTATGATTAGCTCACCACACCTCTTATCTGACAAGTCCTCGGGTTTGACTCGTTCGTTCATCACGTGACAACCATACGCTTTACCAATGCAGTCAGAGCCGGAAAGAGAATTGATTAGTTCACCTCTCGAGTCTTCGGGTTTGACTCCTTCGTTCATCACGTGACAGCGTCGTAAGCTAAACCAATGCAGTCAGAGCCGGAAAGAGAATTGATTAGTTCACCTCTCGAGTCTTCGGGTTTGACTCGTTCGTTCTTTTGTCACGTGACGTGACAGCTTTGGACAGAGAAATTAGTTAATTTACTAATTCCAGTACAGGACCCATAGAATGTTGCGCATGCGCGACTGAACAAATCAGTCCCCGAGACGACTCGTTCTTCCCGAGTCACATTAAAGATCCGTTCAAAATGAACGAATCGTTCAAGAACGACCCATCAGTGTGCACTAGACACTCACACAAGGAAGGACCCAGTGCGCACAGCAGAGCACAGCACTCCGTAAAGAATCACTACCACCGGTAAGAAGAGATTTATACATGCAAACAAAATAAGCGAACATAAACATTTTTTAAAAAATGAAGTATACTCACAAAGTTACTCACATACCACCAACAGCCACGGAACCCAGGAGACAGCAAAAAACTTGATTCGCAGTTCACGAAACCCAGGGCCTAGTAGGATGTTTAGCGCGCAGTTTGCAGACCCGAGAAATAGTAGGATATTTACTCTCAGCCAATACAGATCACGAAACCTTCGGACCTTACACAACAGCAATCATCCACCTTCACCACAGAAAACGAGCTACAAAAGAAGAAACGGTTGACGATACCGGCATGTTTAGAATATCCTACCATAAATTAGTAACATTCATACATAAAAGCGGACTCATGTAAGTTCACACGCTGGGCAAGCCCCACGGTAATACAACAGTAGATGGTCAGTAGTTTTGCGGTCTTTCTGGGACCTAAACCATATAATCAATGGGTTTAGGAATATATGGTTTTTCTACAGAAAGAACGCTAACCTGCTAATAGTACCTTACCCAAACAATAGAGGGTATGCACGTGTCGTCACTTTCCCACGTGAACACGCCGGCACGCGCCTGCTTGACTGGTAAAACACTGGGCAAAATGAATGGTTACAATATCAGGAAACGCAATTCCGCGCAACATTTCAGTGTCTAAGGACACCTGATTCCTTTGTAAGTCATAAGGTAGTCGTAAAGATCACCGTCGAGTCCAGCGGCTTGTAGTTTCAGCAAATAATTGCGTGTTTTAGTCCCGGTTTTTTGTTCCTCCTATTGAACGCAGCCAATTTGCCTTAGTTTTACCACTCAAGGGAGCGTGTCCCGGCGTGTTCACGTGGGAAAGTGATGTCAATGCATACCCTCTACACGCCGCAGCCGTCCTCAGAATGAACCGGAAGCAGAACGGTACTCGGGAAGAGACACTCACCAAAGGGACGCACTCCTATTTATTGGGAGATCTCCGACGTTATACACCGGACCTTAATTAATTTGACAACCCATTACGCCACCAGTTATGGATATACCAATTAATTTGACGGATATACTACAATGGCATCCCAGATAGCACAATCCATCTGGCTTATGTCTATTTGACGTCTGCATTTACATCTGCAAGACATCTGCAATACATAGTTTGCTCATCTGCAATACGTCTCTGAGACGTCTGTAATACGTCTGCTAAAGATCTGTAGATCTGCTGCGTAAAAACATCTGCTAAACATCTTAGAAAGAGCAGCTTTATATCCATTCTAAATCATAAACATCTTACAGACATCTTCTAGATGTTTATATGACATCTGACAGCAGACGTCTCCGAGACGTATTGCAGATGAGCAAACGATGTATTGTAGATGTCTTGCATATGTAAATGCAGACGTCAAATAGACGTAAGCCAGATGTATGTGTGCTATCAGGGATAAAACTCTATTATTGTAATTGATTCAGGGAAAATGAAACTTTGAAAGAAATCATTGGACTGGGCCGGGCGCCAGTAATCTGAATGTACATTCGGAATATACAGTAACGTCAAATGTAATAATTACTTTATTGTTGAAGTTTAGAATTTCCTCTTAATGTTTGTCCGGGAGATGAGCAGATGCTAAGACGAGCTGTTAGTGTTGTCGTCAGTTCATTTCAGACATATCTCAACTACAGAGCAACAGCACCACACGGCCGCGAAATAAAATCCTATGTATCGCTAACGTGATCTTTGTGTTGAGATCTTAAAAATAGCTCAGAAATGTCCCTCACACGACCCGGTGTGACCCTCATGCTGCACATATCGCCACAAGCAGAATGGACCGATATAGCCCACTGTGGGTGACTTATATACTTACATAACAGAGCACATACAGTACGTAAGGATAATGGCTAATATAGCAACAAACATCTCGCGCTTGCTGCGAGTGGCATGCGAAATGCAAAACGCAAACTCATTGTCATTTAATTTTCTTAAGACATTTCCCAGAATCCTCGGCTACTTATGCAGTAAGAACAGAACAGAACAGAACAGAACAGTTAGAAATTCATTCTGAACATTATACCAATTTAATAATGTGGTTATGCGAGTCTTTATCTTCATTAGAGGTTTCAGTACACGTGTTGATGTGTCATATTTCAGCTATTTCAGAACTGTTTCTGAGTGGTAGAATCCCAGATAGCACAGGTACATCTGTAAGATGTCTGCTAAACATCTGGAGGTCTGGAAAACTTGTGCTGTGTTAAACATCGGATAAACGTCTAAGGAATAGACATTAGTCATAGACATTAGAAGAAATCACACAGCAAAGTGTTCAAATAAAAGAATAAAATAGGAGTAAACAGTGACCATATTCGGAATGTTCCTGTAGATCGCAGGAGCGCGTGACGCCGGCAGAGGGCGCAACAGCGCTGCGCTCTCACTGCTTTGTCATACTGCCACTCATTATTACTGTGCAAATTTGACCTTTGTATCTTACATTCTGATATATTCGTATATATTGTATACATCATATTCATATAACAGTTCGTTATTACACTTGCGGTTAGGTCATCCATGGGATTCATGGCTGGTCATATTTAAGATAGATGCCAAGGTTATGTATGATTATTTCATCTTAATATTTATGTTGGGCTATGGCGCCATCTTGTGCAAAGCATACAATGCGTCACTAAATTCTGATTTATAATATCAATTCATTCATTTTATGTCCACAATTCCTGCCGTGCACAGAATTAACGAAATATTAAATAGATGGCTAAATGAGAATTGGCACATTTCTTCGTTACCTTTGCTTGGATGAAAATGAAAGTGCAAAACGTGTAATTTTTTAAATAAAATGAGAACTGACTCAAGCATGTATCAACACGTCAGTATTAGACACGGTGTGTAGCAGTACTCAGTTTTTTGTTTGATTTTGGAATGTTTTAGTAGTACTCTCAGTCACCAGTAGAGGTCACTAATTCATTTTGTGCATTTCCCCCTAATGTGCCTGACTCTTGTTTTCCATGGTATCGTTGTTACGTCATAATTGTTTTCTCTGGAGAAGAATAACTCTGAATCACAACTTTAAATCTCCAAAAATACTGGTTTAATCTTCATATCAACAACTTAAAACTATTGATTTGTTTTGTTGGTTTGTTAATCAATGTACTTTATTACCTTATTAAGTCATGATTACTTTTTTCTTTTGACTTCTTTGCTTTAAATCAATTTGGCAACTTTGTGATTCATCTGACAGCCGGTTGGTGACTCGACACAGAACGACGGTGACGCTGTTCATCACAGTTTGTTTTCTGCCGGTCACCTGTTTTGGCTGGTGATGTTTAGTGCTGAGCAGTGCTTGTGAATAAGACACACATGCATGACAACACAGAGACGGGCTGCTTTGTCAGTGCCCTCCCACGCAGCACATGTGGGGTGTTAACAGTGTTAAAATACCCCACTCACGTCTGAGTAAAACACTGAATGATCGCACTGCTACATCTAGAGAGAGAGAGAGAGAGATGAATGAGTTTTCAATGATCTTTTTTCTGAAACAAACGAATATTTTAAATTTGATCATATGTTTTTCATATGATTAGTTATAATAAATTAGCATTAAATTCACAAGTTATGAGAATAATAATATAACATAAATCTATTTGCTGTACCGCTTACCCGTATTGGGGTCATGTGAAGTGTTGGAGTCTATCCCAGTTATCTCAGGCCGAGGATGGGAAACACCCTAGACAGATGGCAAGTGCATCACAGGGCACAAAGCCGAGTTATTTTTGTAAATATAAACAGAATTTTGTCTTTTTTTAATCTCGGGGCTATTTTAAAGGACGTTTCCTCTTTTGTTCTGTAAGCACTCAAAATCTTTCCCGCTTCTGGCATCCATTAAAAACTACCCATGTGAGCGTGCGGAAAACCTCTGGACCAGATCTGTCCCAAACTCCCAGCGGGCACCCTGTGGTGTTCATCAGCACCATCAGTCACAGAGGGCATCTGCTGCCAGACTTAACCCTTAAAACATCATCTTCATCATATAAATGAAATGCTGGCATATTTGCTAAAGATTAAAAACGTATTCATTGCCAAAATAAATATTTATACAGAATATACCATGTTTATTACTGTATGGGATAATCTGCTCATGAACATTTCAGAATGAATCCAACACACAGTGGCATTCGCTCATGAAAAGTAAATCCCAGTGGATTGACAAACTATGATGAGTCGGGTTTATCTGCACAAAAACACACTCACAGTTCACATATTTAACAGGACGGAGGACATCCGCGTGGAGGAAGGACCGCCTATGATTTTCTCTCTTCCAGCTCGTCTTAATTCCTAATCTGGAGGAAAGGCAAGCTGTCTATCTAGGGGATTTGTACAGCTGTCAATTAAAATCCCTTGACACAACCTCACCCCCCATCACATTTTTTAGCTGCCTCTGTCAACATGACAAGAGATACCGTGTATTAATACGACATGAAACCACATGGACTCGATGTAGATTCTGTTTTTAACATTTCCCATAATAGTGGACATATTTCATCAGGACATGCTTTTTTATATAATCTTTCTTTTAAGTATTGTTATTTTTATCGCAGATTATTATTATTACTATTATCATCTTTATTATTATCCTTTTCGGTTTTTGCTTTTGTATGTCCAACCACTGGTATGTTTAGACACTAGTATGGGTGTATGAGTATGGTGTAATTTGTGAACAATATAAAAATCGGTATATTTAATGTATGATTGTAGGTTCCCAACTCAAAATGCTTATGTATTTAGTTATTATTATTATTCTTTACATTTATGTGTATTAATATATATACTTTTTTTCTAATTGTAAAACGCCTATTCTGGATGTTGGATGCTCTTGTTTTTGTGTTTTTTTGGAAAAAGAAATACCAGGGTTTGACCGAACCACGATGTCCCCGCCCACATGGCCTTGGTTACATCACCAGAAATGAAAAGGTGTTTGAGAGGTGGATGCGTAGCGTAGGCCGGTACTGCGTGCCAGGTGAGCACACATGCTGTACATGAGAGAGGTTATTTTATTTAAGACTTTAGAGCAAGACTTTTCCTTTCGCTGACGTACTGAGGAGATGAATCAGAAGGGTTTAACCCGTTCACGGGCGACAGGAACAGGAAGGACGCCCGGCGATGACAGCATCTGTTGTCTGATTCTTCAGATGGGCTCGTGTTACTGCCGGTTTATATAATGCTCACACGAGACACAACGAGCCGCCACAGCGCCAAACCAAAACAGCATCAGCGATTGATGCTGTGAAATTGGGACGAAAACATGTCAAAGGTTATTTTTATGCCACGTTTCATACATGACATCTACAGCACTGTAAATGTCCACACGCCAGAGTTGAAAACATTTGAAAAGTTTTGAGTTTTAAACTAAGAAGGAGGAAAATACACACATTACATGGATTTTGGAAAGGCATAGGACTTCAGAAAGTGTGGCAACATGTTATTTAGCGTGTTTCAAAGTGGTTGAAAGTCAATCATTTGTTATTGTGCTTGGACCGTGATGAATGTTTGACACAAAAGTGCACTGGTAATGCAGAAATGAGTTTCTTTAACAAAGATTTCCGTGTTGAAGATAGATGTGATGTTGCCCTAACATCAGTGTGGATCCACTGTCAGAACATCTTACCTTCATACAGATGCACTCAAACAAACCCTTCTATCCACTAACTCTCTCTGTGTGAGTCATCTGCTCCTCTCATCCCTGCAGGTGCTTCAACGCTGCCTATTTCATCCTTTCATCTTCTAGAGGGTTTTTAAACATCTCCTATTATGAGAAATCATATTTTCCTTGATGCTTTGAGATAAAAGTCCTATAATAAATAAGTATTGCAATGTCTATAATTCAGGACAGAAGTGGGATCTATCCAGTCACACACGTCTACAATTTATGATTATATAGGAGCACAGACCTTTTATTTGATATACTTTGTTATTTCTGGGCTTTTTACTTTTACTCAATATGGGTCAAAACTCAGAAGTAGGCGTACAACAAAACACAGAACATATACTTTACATCACAAGGAGAACAACAAAAAAAGCCAAACATCCACAAAATGAACAAGGAGTTATGCTGCCTTCACGTGCTCTCGGAAATTCAATAATCCCAATTTCAACCCGGAAGTAACGTATGGATTTAGCAACATTAAAATGTTAATGTTACTAATGATGTAGTAGCATTAAAACATTACAAGTATCTGCTAACATGTTCCGTGAATCATTTCCAGGTTGAAGTGGAAATACACACAAGGCGAGCTAAACAAGATACAGGTGGGACTAATCCACAACTGTCATGATTTCTAGGAAAGAACCCAAGTGCAGGCAGCGGTGAAGGGGTTAATAAAATAATGTATTAAACAAAACAAAACAAAACACCCACAATGGGCAAAACTATAACAAAACAGGAATTCAAACAAAAACTTCCCACGAGGGGGCAAGATAAACAAGGTCCAATAATAATATGAATAATATAAATAACAAGTCCACAAACTTGACGGTCACAGGAACAAGGCGACATAGCAAATGGCACAAAACGAACGAGCACAGGACAGCAGACACTAACAAAGGATAATTAAAAAGGGACAGGTGTCCGTAATGAAACACTGAAGGGAAGCTAAACGAGAGGGGCGGGACCAAAGACGAGACCGGAGAGAACGCATATTATGTCGTGACCGACAATATGTTTCTCTCCACACAAAACAAGAGGCTCTGCCATGATTCTGCCACAAGACCAAGAAAGACATGACATGATGAGGCAGAATCATGACACATAACCATGGTAACAAAAAAGGAACTCAATCCGAAACTATCGAAACAAACAGGGAGCTGATTAATGAATAACTAAACAAGCTGACAACAGAAACACGGTAGAAACAAAGATACCACAAACATAAAACAGAACCTAAACCTGACAATTATATCCTGCAAAATGTTTGTGTTTTGTTGTAATTATAGACTAATCAAAGCATTTAGGTTTTTAAAACCCCGAGTGATGTTATTGAATTTATAGCAGGTGAAATAGAAATGCATGCTTAGCAGATTCATTTGGTGTCAGGTGGTTTTAGGAGGAGTGAGGCTCAGAAAGGTTTGGACCTCGGATCTGAACTGCTGAATACTTCCACTGCAATTAGAGGGTCCTCCACAACATCACCGCTTGTTGTTAGTGGTTACCTGTCGTTATGGTTACCGTGTCCCTCGCTCCCAGCAACAGAAGCTCCCCAGAGCGCGACGGACAGCACATGTGTTTCTCCAGTCATAAACACACATGGAGGTACGGAATATATACATTCGTGAGGTCACTCAACAAACAACATGAACTCTTCCACACGTCCCTTTAAATGAGGAGCCGCAATTCTTCTTTAAAAATCATTTGACAAAGTGTGACTTGGTCCCTCAAGCAAAAAAAAAACAAATAGAACGGAATAGAATATGATTGCTTAAAAAACAAGAAGACGTTTATTGATATATTGATGATAACCAATGAAACGGTCAAGTGGTAAATTTAAAGTAATATCTTTATTTAAAACCTATCTCAAAAATGTATAAGAACAAATGCATTTCAATATAATTATAGTTTATATAAAGCCACGGAAATAATTAAGAGAATTTCTGAATTATTAATGTTTCATTCTGTGAACTATACTAACAATTCCTTTACCAAATTTTGAATACAAATATTTATGCATTTATTTTAAGAAACTGAAAACTGGACAAACAGGTGAAAAGAACAGAATAGGTGCTCTGGATTTTTTTCAGATCTCAAATACTGCAAAGAAAACAAGTTCAGATTCACTTTTAAGCAGCACAACAGTCATATTTCTACATGTGTTTAGGAAAAGTTCAACAAAATACATTTTTAGCACCGTTTTCGTGCGTCTTGTCACGCTGTCAGTCTTTCACATTGCTGTTGGATGACTTTATGTCACTCCTGAGGTTTGATTTTGTTGAAATACAACACAGAAACATGCGTAATGGTCTCTTACATGTTTTCCCACGGCTGTATCTAATACATGAGTCCATATTAAAAACTGCTTTGAAACGTGATAATTATCTATAAATATATTCATGTAAAAGACAACTTTTTTAAATCTCACAAATGTTAAGATAATTGACCTTTGGTCTTCTGAAAAAAATCAGGTACACAATCAGGTTTGAACATGGCACGTTTAGGGTGAGTTGATAAGAATCTCGTGCATGAAATTGTAATGCAATCTCAGTTAGCACATATAGGCTATAGAACTATGAGTGTCGTCCGAATGCAAGCGTTTAAATAGGACAAACATAAATAGACGCAGTCATCTCTCCGTCGTGGCCAGAACTTACCGGCCCTTCAAAATGCAATACAATGATGTACTCAAACACACACGCACGGCGCTTAATGCGGTGATGCAACTCAAGACCGAGGCAAAATAACATCAAGTCATGCGTGAACACAGATGCCAGAAGACTCCTGAAATAACAGTCCATATTCTATAAACTACATCCCTGCTGAAAAACCCCCACTGAAATGAAACAGAAAACGCACACTACTTCAAATCATTCTGAATTGGGTTGATTCTTCATGGCAGAATGTTTCATTGAAATGATAATTGCATTTTTATCATCTCACTGCGGTATATGGATGCGTTGTTCTTTTCCGTTCGAGGGTTTGTAAACAAAACGACAGATGACACATGTGATTGAAAGAGCACTCGCTCTCTCTCTCTCTGTCCCCAAGAGACACTGTTCGGCTGTGCGTAACGGCTCGTTTAAACCATGTGTTTCAGCGTCATCGCAAAATAATGTTCTCAGTATCAATGTTCTTATAACTGAACCATATTTATTTGAGTGTTGTTGTTTATTGCTATGTGCCTTCATAAGCACGCTGAACGCTTTCTTTGAACGGTTCGAACGCACCGAGTCTCGCGTGAATCCTTTCTCTGCTTTCACTCTCCAGCGCGCGCGCAAGTGTTTTCCAGACTGACGGGAGGAGCTTTGGATTAGAATGCACAGTTTTATCCGAAGCGTGTCAGTGTAACGGCAAAGTAAACCATCATGGATGTACGCGGGGCGCTTTGGAATTTAACTCCACTGGTCTTTTCGACGTGAATGCTGAATGGCTCGGACATGGAGATAGCTTTGGTGAGTTTTGACAAGAGAGGGGACGGAGGAGGTGATGGAGAAACCAACCAAAACCAAAATTCCCTGGACCATCCGCGCTCGCTTCGAACGGCACCCAACAACGCGAGCCTGTGGAAAATCAACGACATGAACAACACGACGGGCTCCACGGAGAACACGGTGGATTATTACAGTCCCCATCTGTTCGACGAGGACGTCCTCCACGTGGACATCGACCACGAGAGCAACGAGCGAGTTCTCATCAACATCGCCGGACTGAGGTTCGAGACGCAACTGGGCACGCTCAACCAGTTTCCCGACACTCTACTTGGAGATCCCGACAAGAGGATCAAGTATTTCGACCCCCTCAGGAACGAGTATTTCTTCGACCGCAACCGGCCGAGTTTTGACGGGATTCTTTATTTCTACCAGTCGGGCGGCAAGATCCGTCGACCTGTCAACGTGTCGATCGACGTGTTCGCGGACGAGGTCCGCTTTTATCAGCTGGGCGAAGACGCGATGGACCGCTTCCGCGAGGACGAGGGCTTCATCAAAGAGGAGGAGAAGCCGTTGCCTCAAAACGAGTTTCAGAAGCAAGTGTGGCTCATCTTCGAGTACCCCGAAAGCTCGGGTCCCGCCCGCGGCATCGCGATCGTGTCCGTGATCGTCATCACCATATCCATCATCACTTTCTGTCTGGAAACTTTGCCGGAGTTTCGCGACGAGCGCGAGCTGGCCGTGGCGAGCCGCGCGATCAACGGCACGCAGGAGCGCCCGTCGCTCACCTTCAGCGACCCGTTCTTCATCATCGAAACCACGTGCGTGATCTGGTTCACCTTCGAGCTCTTCGTGCGCTTCTTCGCGTGTCCCAGCAAGTCGGAGTTTTCCAAGACCGTCATGAACATAATCGACATCATGTCCATCATGCCCTACTTCATCACGCTGGGCACGGAGCTCGTGGAGCAGCAGGGTCAGGAGCACAACAACGGGCAGCAGGCCATGTCTCTGGCCATCCTGAGGGTCATCCGCCTGGTGCGGGTGTTCCGCATCTTCAAGCTCTCCAGACACTCCAAGGGTCTCCAGATCCTGGGCAAGACCCTGCAGGCGAGCATGCGGGAGCTCGGGCTCCTCATCTTCTTTCTGTTCATCGGGGTCATCTTGTTCTCCAGCGCCGTCTTCTTCGCCGAGGCCGACGAACCCGAGTCGCACTTCTCCAGCATCCCGGATGCCTTCTGGTGGGCTGTGGTCACCATGACGACCGTCGGCTACGGAGACATGAGGCCGGTGACCGTGGGGGGGAAGATCGTGGGCTCCCTCTGCGCCATCGCGGGCGTGCTGACCATCGCGCTCCCGGTGCCCGTCATCGTGTCCAACTTTAACTATTTCTACCACCGGGAAACGGACCAGGACCAAGCGTCTCTCAGGGACGAGCCAGACGGCGGGGCGTGCGAGGAACACCCCGCGCTGAGCAAACCGTCCCTCGGCTCGAAAGACGGAGAACGCGACGCGGACGCGAGCGCGCCCGCGGAGAAGACTGACATCAAAGCAAACAGCAGGATGGACATCAAACGCTCCCTTTACGCATTTTGCTTGGACACAAGAGAAACAGATCTTTAGGCTTCTGAATGATCTCCATCAGCGGATGCAGACGTTAATGCGCACGCAATCAATCCTGGAAAGTTGTTTTTCTGAAGCGCATTTTAATCCTTTGATCTCTTCATCATCAGCAGCTTTCCCAAACGTTACAGTGTCACGTTTGAAAGACGTGCTATATGCAAACACGATTGATTAAAACATGTACAAACAGTATATGAACTCTTAGAAAGTTACATTTTTAACTAACTGTATAACAAGCCTTAAGTCCTCTTAAATCCAGCCCTTTACTCTAGTATGCGAAACGCCAAACTGATGTTTTAATGCTTTTTAAGAGCCACGTTTCCCTAAATGATCTGTTTGGTGTTAAACATTTAGGATCTCATTCAATAACAATGTCGTTGCTGGTCTAAAACACAGTTGATGTGAGTTTCGTCGGTATGTTATATCATTATTTATTCACTACTCTTTGAAACAACGATTCACGGATCTGACTGGTACATGAAAAGGGCCATTTAAAGAAGACTTTGCGATTCAAGACTGATGGATGGGATGGAGACGCCACAACAGATGATGATGGTCATACAGAAAACTTCGTCCGCTCTCAAATAAGGTCTGTGAACTCTTTATGCTGTATCCTTAAAACACGTATAGTATTTTTGTGGAGTGCAATGCATTATAACCCATAATAATAATAATACTCAATGATTTCATGTAGTTATGAAAACATGACGCTGTTGTGATTTGTACAGCATTCCTCGTGTCACGATTGTAGACGTATATGGGTGTAAACAGCTGCGTATTCATATTTATTCAGGGCGACGGGGTGTAAACGTTAACGCTGCATGCAGGCTATGAAACGTCTTTAAATTGTGAAAGAGAGTTTTTAGCAGGTGCAGGGAAGCAAAGGGAAGTGTGTGTGTGTGTTTGTGTAGGTGTGTGCGTGGGTGGGTGGATGTGCCAAGCGAGATCACGGACAAGGCTGTGCTATGAGGGGTAACGTATCTTGTTTCACAGAGGATTAGATATGGCCCTGTTATAGGTTATATCACATAACCTTCGAGTATGCGTGCGTGTGTTTGCTGCGTGCTTTATGCTTGTTTTGGTTGCATAGATACACGAGACAGCTGCACGCGCACTGTGACTATTGTGGTTCATGTGAACAAATACTGTGACAGCGGGAAAAAAAAGTGTTATACAATCTTCACCTGCGATGTTGCAAACGTCCAGACAGTTGTGTGCCGTCGCTCTACAATGAGAACGTCTGTGGTTTTGCTGGAATGTGCTGTTAAGTAATACCGGTTGACTCTTTATGAAAAGTGTCCCTCCGGCGTTTGGGTCTCACAAGACTGGAGATGTGGTTTGCTCCCGAGCTGCGATGTAGATGCGGCTCAGAAGAGTTTTGGAGACTGGACACGCGTGGTAGACTGAAATGTATTGTCTTTCACGGTCAGGCTTGACCGGTCGGCTTCATTAAGCTTCTTGGTTCCTCATGCGTCTCCAAGACAAAAAGCTATAGAAGTATCATTTTAAAGGGATACTTCACCCAAAAAAGAAAATTCTGTCATCGTTTACTCGCTTTCGAGTTGTTCCAAATCTGTAGAAATTTCTTTGTTCTGATGAACACAGAGAAAGATGTTTGGAAGAATTATGCCCCCCATTGACTGCCCTAGTAGGAAAAAATACAATGGTAGTCAAAAGTGCCCCAGAACTGATTATATAGAGATTATAAAGAAATGTTTCCTACTATGGGAGTCAATGGAGGGCAAGATCTGTCTGGTTATGAGCATTCTTCCAAATATCTTTCTCTGTGTTCATCAGAACAAAGAAACTTGTACAGATTTGGAACAACTCCAATGGATGCAAGTGTGCCTCGTGTCTTCATTAGTTCTGTAAGCTCTGGCATCATAAAGGATTGTTTGCATATACTAATACAATCAGATAATGGGAAATAACATCATTTGGTGGGAAATAATGTAAAGCGGGGCCTTAATTTATCCATCAGGCTTGAATTTGTTAGTTATTTTTTTACCACCAGTAGAAGAGAACATTGGCTTCAAGGGTGAAACAATAATTCAGTATTAGTAAAAGATTATCAAACCACTTTTATATTTAGAAGATGAAACTGGACAGATAAGTTGTGCACAATAAGACCCGACGAATTTGTGAATGAGATGAAATTCTGATTTCAAGATTGATTTAGCAGTGCAGTAGTATCACACTTGTTACTGGTGGTTCGCATTCCAGAAATGTACACCGTTAAAATTATAATATGTAACGGTGCAGTCACTAGGCAGAGAGCGGATCCACTTGCAAACAACGAGTTTAATGAAGTAAACAAAACAAAGAACACAAGTCAGGTAATGAAGGAAACACAGGTAACATGACAAAACAATGACCAACAAATGGAAGGGCTTATATAGACAGAACGAATGAGGGTAACAAGCAGACAAGAAACACCCGGGTAGACAATCACAAAGAACCAATAGAAAACAGAACTACAAAGGACTACAAGATATGACACAGGACAGGAATGAACAAAAAATCCACAATACACAGGGCAAACACAGACTGCATCTGTCACAAATGTTCACGGAAGAGAACCCAGGCGCACGCAGCGGTACAAAACTTATGCGTTTAATAAATCAAACAAAAGACCCACGATGGGGAAAACGTCAACAAAACAAACAAACTACAAACAAAGACTTCCCACGAGGGGGCAAAAAAACAAAGCAACAGGATAATCCACAGGAATCAAGGCAAGGTATATCACACGACAGGGAAACAGAGCAAAAGGAAGCGGCACAGGACAGCAAACACAAGGGCATTAAATAGGGAACCAAATCAAGAGGGGAACAGGTGCAGGGCATGAAATCATGAACAATCAATGATGAGGAAACCAGAGGGCGGGGACAGAGACGAGACCGGAGACAGCGCATGGCATGTCAAAACAAACAATGCCATGTCTCTCTCACACTAAACACGTGGGCCTGTCATGATCCTGACACAAGGACACTAAGAAAAACATGACCACAAGAGGCAGAATCATGACAGCATCGTGACACAATACTGTATATGGTCACACTTTAGAATAGGTTACTATTAACTACGACTTTTGCCTCAATAAACTCCTAATTACTGCTTATAAGATAGTTTTTAGGTGTAGGTATTGGGTAGGATTAAGGGATGTAGAATAAACTAATGCAGAATAAGGCATTCATACTGTATGTGCTTTAAACATAGTAATATTCAAGCAATATGCATGAAATAAGCAAAAAGTTAATGATACATTTGTTACCATATATATATATATATATATATATATTTGTTTATATGCTGTACGGTTGCTAAAGTGTTCTGGGTTGTTGCCAGGGTGCTGTTATACAGTTGCTAAGGTGTTCTGGATGCCGGGTTTGTCGCTGTAGGGTTGCTAAGGTATTCCAGGTGATTGCCAGGGTGTTGTTATATGGCTAATAAATCGTTCTCTTTGTTTGGCGTTGTTATTTGGTTGCTAAGGTGTTGCCGTGGCCATCAGGGTGTTGTTTTATGATTGCTAAGTTTTTCTGGTTGTAGCCAGCATGTTGCTACTTAAGTATTGCAAATGGTTTCAAAGGTGTTTTGGGTGTTGCTAATGTTTGTGTTGCTAATGTTGTCTGTGTGGATGTCAGGGGGTAGCTGCATTTGCTAGGTTTTTTTTGGTATGTTGTTGTATGGGGCTTGCTATATGTTTTAGATGACTTGCACGTTAATTTAAACACTTAAGGTTTGTTAAAGGACTCATTAAACAAGTTGGTATGATTTATTAGGGTCTTCCTGAAATGTCTGGAACATATTTTGCTTAAAAACACTCAATGGCTGTGTAAACAACACCCTTCTTGCCTCGTCAAAAACAGCTAAACTGACAGCAACCCATTTTGGTGCATGTCTCTTTAAATGGTAATGAGTTACTGCGCACCCCACCCCCTTCTGTCCGGCGTGTCAACACAACACAGGTGCAGTACTGCCATGGCAATGGTTTAGCTAAATTATGTTTCCTGAACTCCTCTGCGGTTAGTTTCCCTTTAAACGTCTCAAATCATTTGTCCAGAGACTAACAAATCTGTCAAACAGCGCTCACGTTGTGCGTGTATGCTTGCCTAAAATCCACGGAATGCACACCTGCAGATCCCAGCGGAATTACGTGGATTTTAGCGCTTGACGTTGACAAGTTATAACGTTACACACACAACGTGAGAGCATAACTAGTATGCTGTGACAGATTTTCAGCCTACTGACGAATGATTTGAGACGTTTAAAACGAACCTAACCGCAGCGTTCTGGTGTTTCTCTGCACTTTTATTAGTGATGCACCGAAATAAATAAAAGCCGAAATATCTGGCGCTCTTCAGTGCTTGCACTCACTCTAGCTGTTATCAAAGGACGATCATGTAAGCCCGCCATAAGTAAGGCTGAAAGTAATAAATATAACAAGAACAGCTCAAAACCAGCAGACAGAAAATGACACGCAAGCTCTGTGTGGTGCGCTACTGCGCGTGACCGGCTTTATGTTTCTTTATTGACGAAGATCACGCGCATTGACTCGTGCGTGTTTTAAAGCCGAACTTTAAACGCAACAAACTCTTCATATGTGAATGACCAGCGGAACAATCTGACAGTAATTTATGATGTAGCTCACGTGGACCGTCATCTGCCCGTCTGTGTTCTGCGTGTTGTTTTCATTCAAATGATTGTGCACCATAATCTTGTATTAGCAAGAGCATATAATAATTCCAGAATAATTCTACAACTACGATGTTTAGATGATTGTGTTGCAATGACTAAGTAAAACATCGAGCAGGGTTTCATTTGCATTGGACAGCTTCATCCTTTAAAAACACACTCTTTGTGAAGCTGCATCAGATTCGGAAAACAATCGTAGATTAAACTGTTAAAATCAGTGATTCTTGTTTTAAGAAATACAGCGTACTCATAAAAAATAAATGAAAACGAAACACTCTGTTTCTCAATTTCAAGGCGAGATTGTCTTCAGACCATCAGACGTTAACGCTGAAACACATTCAGGAGCTGTTTCGGTTGCGGTTGTGATGGATGTCGCATCCTGACATGAGAGGACACCATCATTATGGGTCTCTTATATAACCTGCTCTTCATCTCTGACCGTCACTCGGCCTTTCATTTAGAAAAGAAAATCTCTCTAATAGCAAGAGCTAAAGTGATCTTTGAAGATGACCTCATGACTCGAGTGATAGCATTCAGATAGCTCGCTTTTAGATTTCTTCTAAGGTGCACGTGCGTCTTTTGGGATGGGGAGGGTTGCTGGACATTATGAGTCCTTTACAAAACAATAGACGTCCATCATGACCCGCAGACAGATTTAAATAATTCAGAGTAAATGAACCCAGCTGTTTAAAGACACAAATGAATGTGTTTGATGGAGCAATCCGAGATGCCTGAACACAATACTGAGATGATTTATGAAACAGCAGACGAATGCAAATGAATTCTTATGAGTTTGAGAAAGCGTATGAAATATAAAGTTGTGAGCGAGTTGAGTGTCTCTTTTAGGTTGTATGAAGGTGTAATGGTTTCCATTGGCACAGTGAGGTGGAAGAGGAAAACAAGGTCAGTTTAATACTTCAGAGATTTGATTTGGAGATATTTAGGTTACCTATTTCACTGAGCAAACTTGTTTTTAAATGTCCAGCTTTAGCACAGTGAGGTAACAACAGAGTGTCATCTCAAGGAGAATTATGACTGGAAATATTATTCATTTTGAAAACAATGACTTGGTCCCACCTCTGGTAAAAAACAATTAATGGAAATCACAGCAGGAACACTAAAATAACAGTATTATATTGTGCAAATTATAATGTCTTTTACAGTAATAAACTGTTGTTGCAGATTACAGTAGGTATGCTGTGAAATTACAGCTATGTGCTGGCAAATATACATAGCTGCCAGTTGTTTACTGTAATTTAACAGGGAATTGTTTTACAGTGTATGTACTGTATGTTAATACATTATGTGCGTTAATATGTTCAGCTGCGGCAAGCTGTTTGTTGCTAATGAACAGGGGCGGTTAGGTTCGTTTTAAAAGGATCCCTGGGTATAGAGCGATGTATGGCTTAATATATGAACAATGGCATTGACTTTATAATTGTGAAATAAAAAAACAGTGTAACTGTCACAGTATTCATAAACTTTGAAAAAATATTTTTACTTGGAGGCCGCCATTTTTTGCGTCAGAATCCGTGATGTCAAATGGTTGCGACCTAAACCTGTTCTCTTTCGCAACAGCGAAGCACACACGTTTTCCATATATAACAGTAAGATATGACACGTAAAACATAAGATCAGATATACAAACACACAGGGACAGCAGGTGGCGGTATGTCCTCTTGACACAAGCCAGCCTGCCAGCCATAAAAGAAGAACGCGTCCAGTATTAGACGTCTGTTCTAGGTGAGCGTGCGTTAAATCACAGCTTTAAACTACCGCCTTTGAGACATTTAAGACGATTTAAGACATCAGCATCCACCATAATCGTATACTTTATACATTATGAGAATATACTGATAAACACAATAATAATGCTTGCGGTTTGGTTATTTATTCTGTATTAGAGCACACGTGAATATTAGCCCCCGTCAGCTAATGACCGAGGGAGACAATAACGTTAGGCTACTGATGTTCATAAATCAACATCAAAAAGTCAAAATCTGGATAAAATGCATTGTATAATGGCTGAAACATCGTGTATATGATAAATTAGAAATTATTTTGCATGTTAATATGCATGTTTGTGTTGTTTCTGACAAACAATATTAAAATGTAGGAAAATACACCAAATAGCGTCTTTATTTTCTTTCTTTTTTTAGCATTATATAAAAGGAGGAGCGACAACAGTAAAGGACGAGAGAGAACCAGGCCTGGACTTTACGTTATGTTTTATTATGTGTGACCGGCAGTCGACCGTGAGGGAGCTGCCGGCATGTTACTTTCGTTTTGTTGTTTGTTTATTTTATTAAAGTTTTGTTGTTCAACGTTCGCCGGTTCCCTCCTCCTTCGTCCTTGCTGTGAATATTGTTACACACGTGTATATATATATATATATATATATATACAGAACCTTATATTTACTGAAGAACTGATTAGTGTGTCGGTGTTTAGTTTGGCTGCCTAGCTCTGCGTGCAACCAGTTTACGTCATCGAAAAAGAACATGGCGGCCTCCTTAGGTTAAAATGAGTATTACATTTAGGGTTTTATTAAGAACTGAAAGTATTTGATGTGTTTCTAACGACAAATGCTAGTAGTGTAAGGCTATTACAACGCATTAAGCCATACATCTCTCTATACACCGGGTTCCCTTTAAACGTCTCAAATCATTCGTCCTTAGGCTGAAAAATCTGTCACAGCATACTAGTTATGCTCTCACGTTGTAACATGTGTGTAACATTATAACTTGTCAATGACAAGCGCTAAAATCCACGTAATTCCGCTGAGATCTGCAGGTGCGCATTCCGTGGATTTTAGGCGAGCATACACACACAACGTGAGCGCTGTTTGCTGTGACGGATTTTTTAGTCTCTGGACAAATGATTTGAGACGTTTAAAAGGAAACTAACCGCAGAGGAGTTCAGGAAACATAATTTAGCTAAACCATTGCCATGGCAGTACTACACGTGTGTTGTGTTGACACGCCGGACAGAAGGGGGGTGGGGTTCGCTGTAACTCATTACCAGTTAAAGAGACATGCACCAAAACGGGTTGCTGTGAGCAGAGCTGTTTGTGACGAGGCAAGAAGGGTTTTGTTTACACAGACATTGAGTGTTTTTAAGCAAAATATGTTCCAGACATTTCATGAAGACCCTAATAAATCATACCATCTTGTTGAAAGTGCTCATTTTATGAGTCCTTTAACTAAAGAAAGAAAGTCATATACAAGTTGTTTTTTGGTGAACTGTTCTTTTAAGAACATCAAGCCCATTGTCGAATCAATAATCTTTTTGCATTGTGACATTATTGTGGTATTCCCATTATTGTAATGCATCTGAACATTTTACTGTATTTTTATTAAAATCTGAGAACGAACAGAAACATTTGGCCTGACTGTATGATTGATGCCAAGCAGAGATCCCACTCCACTGCACCCACACACACGTACAAAACACCAGCCATACACTACACTACAACACACACACACGCATGCACGCACGCACGCACACACACACACACACACACACACACAACACGAGCCACACAGTATCCTGATGGAGGTCTTCATCTTCCCTTTGTCTTTGAATTTAAAACACCTAACCAAACTTGTGGAATCGTGGAAGACGTGGAATCCACCCTTGGCCACATGGCGTAGATAATCTGCAAACATATTTCTTAGCATCACTTTGATAACTAATGACCAAAGTCACACATGTCAGAGAGGGAAAGGTCCATCATTTCATCTGAGCATTTCTATAAAGCTGCTTTTAATCTGCTTTGCATCATTAGATGGATGTTTGAGTCGACGATGACCCCGCAGTTTCAATATTAATAGACTGCACAGCTCATTTTTTTCTGCATGACATGTTTGACAGGCCTGCCAGATGCCGTTCAGACTGATGGCATTTTGAAAACAATTTGACCAGCTCTATAGCGCCACTTTGTGGATGTAGTCAAAACTGTCAAAAGTAGATCTTTTATGTACATCGAATCTTCCATATTTAAACAACAACAAAAAACATGTTGAAGGCACCTTTAGGGCAGAAGAGAACAGTGTATAATGATTTCACTTGGATTTTTTTTTCTTGTAGTTAATGAGGTTAATAGGATCAAATTAATTTCCGAAAGGGATTTTCTGACGTTGGTACGGCAGGCGAGTGTTTGCGTCTACTCAAGCAGTAAAAACTGGGGCAGACCATGGGAAAAAATGGATGAAATTAGAACAATCAGTGAAGCAGAAATTCACCATAAGTGTCTCATGAGAGACACAGAGAAAAAGACAAAGGCCCGCCATTGTCCATTTTGTTCCGCCACAGTCTTAAAACAAGCCAAAAAAAATTCTTACAACAGCATAATATTTATAATGTTCAATTCTGCACCGTTGATTCGTTGTTGTGCCATTGTTTACGGCTAGAAATGCATCCCCTCTCTGTTGCTTCAGCACAAACACATACTCGCACGCTCGCTCGCTACTGTTTCAGCTTTCGCGGTTGAAACGCAGACACGCGAACTGGCCAGGATTTGAGACGTCGGCAAGCCATACTGAATACAAGATCGTCTGAGGGAAGTAAAATCTAACTAGGGTTAAAGTATTCACTGCAGTTATCCACCAGTACAAACATGATTTATCAGTGTACGACAGAGCAAACAGATAGCATTACCTCATGGCGTTAGCATCATTATGTTCAGCTTCCATATTATTTCCAGCTAAAATAGCAGTCTGCATATAGGGACATTTGACATACACCATTTCTGTCGTTTCAAATGAGCAGCGCGTCTACACAACAGAGCTGTCACACGCACCCATGACATTTATAATTATGATCTTTCTGCGCTATATCTCTAATATCCTTCATTAATTAGCACCAAAAGCACTTCGTTTAATCCCATCCACATCACCTAAATAGTTCAGTTTTGTTTTTAATGGCAAATTATTAATATTTCGTTTCATTTCGTTATTAAGTTAACTTAGAAAAATGTTTGGAGTATTTTTTGATAGTTTGATAGCCAAATGCGCTGGAGCACGAATTTGAATTAATGATGTGAATGACACTGTTTAAACTGTTAAAATAGTTTAGAATAAATAAATTAACTAGCGAGTTAGCATTTTTGGTTCCATTGCTCCAAAGTCTATGGGTTTTTTGAATGGGTTTTTGGTAAATCGCCCGTAATAACGTCTGTGGTAAACAAAACCTCTAAATATTTTCACGTTTTATTCTATGACATAAAACACACCAATTATAACCCGCTTGTGATTTTTTAAAGCCTAATTGTGTCTTAACAACATTTAAGTGCATTTTCTGGATAAGGCTACACAAATACGTATCTCTGATCCTCTCCATAGACCAGGCGCCTCATGTATAAAACGTATATGTAAAAATCATGTAAAAAATACAAGTTTATAAGAAATCCCGATATGTGGATGGATTGCCCATTTCATGCATGCAAAATAAAGTTTATACATTTGGCCCCAGGTCTACAAAAGGCCCTTTGAATGTTATTTAAAGCAAAACTATGTAGTTTTTCGACCTTAAAATAAGGTCTCTAAAATGATTTCAGTGGTAGAACAACTCTTAACTGGACGAATTCTACTGCCGCCACTACCCGAGCAGCCTCATTGTGGCTGCAACCACACTTCTGTGTTCTGTGTTCGGGTCGATACACACAGCCCCGCCCATCCCCTGCCAGCGGAATAGTTTCCAAACAACGTTTCTGCATTCCTCCGGTTTCATCGGATTAGTTAACAAATTCATGTGAATTGCTCTGCCCGCGGGAAAGCATATACAGCGAGATTATTTACAACACTGGTAACAGACAATTGCGCTTATCAACCACACGGGGGAACCCATGAGCAAATGTTTCATAGTGTTGCTTTAAACGTAGTTTATATAAAGATTATGAATAGGTGTGATTGTGATTGAGGACATGCGGGAGAAGAAACTGGGGCCCTATGCAACCTGCGTAGTCTGCGTATAGGAAGGATCAGGGGTCTCATTTATAGATGTTACTGTGCATGATCATCGAATGTCAAAGTCTGGAAATACAGCCATTAAGCTCTCGCACAACCGTTTCTCTTTATGTTCTCGTTATCAGTTCTAACTATAATGGTGTTCATAACAAAACAGGAATGAAGAAACATTCGTCTTTTACGATTATGTCTTCAAATGTGATCTCAGGTGAAGCACACCAGTAATTAATGAGGTGATTTTAATGAGGTGTTAATGATCTGTCTAAATGCTGTAAACATTTAAATGCTGCAGAGACCTTCTTTGGCTTCAATATAATAATAATTCATATTAATTATAACAATTATTATTTTGTAAATCATAGTGAATCTCATGTGTTGACCCTTTGTGATTTGGTTACGGATATAAAGGATGGGATCGGGGGGTTTCGCCAGTTTTAGATCATCTTTGTGTTATTTTTCTATGGCATCTGACATCGGTGGACCCGGAAACGGTATATTATGTTCATTATGGTGCGTGACGTCAGGCTTAACAAGCGGATTGGATGGCAGGCTTATTAATATACGAATCAGCATTCATGAGGTGCTTTGCATTGACTATTTATGGGTAAAAATGGGCGTGTACACACAGGTGATCTGTGATTTATAAAGCGAATATTGTGCAACACACACACGCACACAAATGGATGGTTCTTTTTTACCCAAAAAGCAATGGTTTTATCAAGCTTTATTGGAGTTTACGGATTATAAATGGAAACATTGATGTTGCTGGAGATGCTCAGCTGCTAGAAGGGTTAAAGTTCATGAATATACTAAACACACACACACCAGTAACGATGAGCTTTAATCTTTTGTTCAGCCCCACCCGCAGGTCATGTATTCACCATCAGCTCAAACATCATGTCTAAAGAACAGATTATGAAGATGCAGAATTATACATAAAAATAGTGGAGAAAAAAATCTAAAAATGAGAAGCATGTAATGAAGTGAATATGTGGGTATTCTTCCGCTTGGCTTTCTCACTGTGTTCCTCTCATCTTCGCAGATCCCAGAAGAAGAGCCACGACCATGAACACGTCTGCAGAAATCTGTGCCTTCACATCAAGCCCTCTGAATCATTTGCAGCACGTCTGCGACCAAATTGAAAGATTCTGACAGCCAGCTATGGACTGAACCGGCAACTTTTAAAGGTGCATGTAAAGCCATGGAGTCCAGAAGATATATCGGTTTATTTCCTACAACAAATCCACAATGTGCAATATTTGTCTATTTTAGTGTGAAGTTCGTGTGGAAGTATGTTGGACGCTTGTGTTGAGTTGGGTCGGGTTATTTTTGTAAAGCTTTTCCACGTCCATTTTCCTAATGCATTCATCTCTAAATACAAGTTCATTTTAAGGACATCTAGAGATAAAAGACTGTTGGGAACAGAAACGCCACTTTTTAAAAAGGGGAAAGCCATATACCGCGCACCTACAACATTGATGATGTTTGCTGAAACTGTTTGTGACACTGTCATGTGTGCCCTAGATTATTTTTGCTCTGTATTTAAATGACTCACTTGATGTCTACTTATATTTATTTTTCATCAAAATAGGCGTAAATATCTCAAAAACACTTTCTGGACCCACCGTTTCGCAGGAAATTATTAGAAAATCTAAAAAAGATCTGCTTTTGTGAAAAGTAGGGATGGATTTAAAAATGCACATGAAAATTGATGAAGGTCGGCAATATTCCACATTTCTGAACAATAAAGTCATAAGAAATACAGTTTTTGTCAATCGTGCTAGACTTTTAGGTTTACCTATTAATGCATCATTAACATATTTAAAATGTGTTTTTTCCCCATAAAAACACAGAATTGTGAAAGTTAGCAGAATGCAGAGTCTGTCCAACAATGCCCCACCCCTAACTAGTGATCAAAACCAATATTTCATTTTTGGAAAAATACCAGTTATTTTACTTTGATATGTAAGATTTGAGCTTTTGACCCCATTCTTACATTCATTTGGCATTTTTGCAAACTATGGCTGTGTCCGAAATCGCCCCCTACACACTCATTCACTATTCCCTACATTAGTTTATTAATATAGTCCACATAAAAACGAGTGAATACGGACCTCAGTGCGCCGGAAGCGCAGCGAGCGCCATCTTCTGCCGACGCATGGAAATTCACCCAGTCACACACTCCCTTGTGAAAAGAACGACCAAGAACAACACTTTTTTTGGTTCTGAAGATTTACGAAAGTCATCGGGGATTGGAACAAGGGTGAGTAAATATGACCAAATGCACACATTTGGTTAAGCATCCTCCATGTATTGCTCTAGGAGCATTTTCAACAAATAGCCAGCCGTCACTCCCGGTATTTGTCTGTAATATATTATTACTAAACTCATTTTCACCAACATCTATAACAAAAATATCTACAGTCTCTTAAATATATAAGTAGGTCCTTTAAAAAGAGCTGCATGAAGAAATCAAAGTACTCATTTACTGGTCTGTCATCATGAGTCTCGTCAACCTCTTCCTGACTGGAAGTGTTTCAGTATCTTTTGGAAAATTCATTCAATTTATTCATTAATTATTCCCCCTCGTGTGGTTGTAAATCTGACTTTTTTTTCAGTGGAACACAAAAGAAGATATTTTGAGAAATGTCCATGCAGTGGACGTCAGTGTGGATTACTGTTGCTTGTTCACCAACTGAAAACATCAGTTTTGTGTGTTCTGCATAAGAAAGAAAGTCGTACGGGTTTGACATGACATGAGGGTGAATAAGTGATATAAAAGTAAACGATTCCTTTAATGATTTACACTGCAACACTCCCACCTACTGGACGGAGCAGGTAGTGTTTAAAGCTGGCTTTTATTGTACTGTATTTATCACCACAATCGTCTCTGCTATTCTAGAAAGTGAGCTAATATACCACTCCCTGGACGTACAGGTTTTAATATAAACATCATATTTGAGTAAAAATCACGATTTGTGTTCAGCTGAAGTAAGTCATATAAATGTAAATGTAATGAAATAAGGGTGAGGAAATAATAAAACAATTTAGATGAGCCTGTATCCTAATGCAATATTATTATTTCTTGTTATAAGCCTTTCATTGCCTATAGTCACAAAATAAATTGATTCTTGAGGGTTAGTAAATCCTACCCATGCAAATCAGTTAAATTGGACTTACATAGCAAAGTTAATTATTTGCAAACTTACTGAATCTACTCAATAAAATTTAGGCAACAATTTGCACTCAATTAGATTGAGTAGATTTTATTCTATGTTTTTAAGTAAAGAGTACCTACATTTATCAGATATGAGTCATGACACACTGAAAGAAACACTGAAAGAAATTAGACTCATAGCTGATAAATGAAGTATTTACTAACCCTCAAGAATCATTTTTGGGAAAATGACAAATAAACAACTTGAGATTGAGCTCTTTCTCCATTCAGTAGATCACGTGTGACTGGAAATATCCAGGAACGTTTCCAAGATTTATTTAAATGTCCTCTGTTTTGAATCCAATCAATTAGCACAAACAAATGTCATTTGTTTAAAGCAAATACAGCATTCAAACAAAGCATTCTATTATTTGCGTGCCACTGAAGCATCCAACTTTACTATCTATTTAGGTCACAGACATTTTATGATATAAAAACACAGCTAGTTCCAGTTTAATGCCATCAATCAGTTTTGGGGGAGTCGAAGCATGGGCGTCGGGCGTTCCAACAAGGAGACAGAAGGCCACAGCTTCTAGCTTTATCATATAGGGCACCTCTTAAAGGGACACTACACCCAAAAATGAAAATCCTGTCATCGTTTCCTCGCCTTCGAGTTGTTCCAAATGTGTATAAATGTCTTTGTTCTGATGAACACAGAGAAAGTTATTTGGAAGAATGCTTATAACCAGACAGATCTCAACACCCATTGACTCCCATAGTAGGAAAAATACTTTATCTTTTTTTTGGTTCTGCTGAACACAATAGAAGATATTTTGAAGAATGTGGGACAGCAAACAGTTCTGGGGCACTTTTGACTACCATTTTTTTTCCTACTATGGGAGTCAATGGGTGTTGAGATCTGTTTGGTTATAAGCATCATTTCAAATACCTTTCTCTGTGTTCATCAGAACACAGACATTTATACAGATTTGGAACAACTCGAAGGCGAGTAAATGTTGACAGACTTGTCATTTTTGGGTGAAGTATCCCTTTAAGATTGATGTTTACTGCACAGCTTTCACACACCGGCTGGCCTCCGTTACACAGACATTTATAGCAGAAGACCATTAAACGGGACACACGTTATGTTGATACCAATAATAAAATGAGGCATTTTTCTTTTCTTCTTTTGAAATATTAATCTATTAACCAAATGTTCAATCCAATACAACCTAACACTGGATTTTGGCCTGTCTGGCTATTGCAAGCTTTGCTAAATAAATTCAGGGACTGACCTAGACTCAACATGCACAACATGATTTAAATGAAAGTGATTTGACTACAGCCAATGAGCATACAGAATCAGATATCAGACAAATGAAATAAAAACGGAGCATGAAATAGTGTGCACACACCTAATACATTTCACTACATCAATGATACTGTAACAAGCAGGCTCATCTGTACTTTTACTTTTCCTCTTGCATCTGTAACTTATTCTTTAACTTACTTACAGATTTTTTGTGAAAAAACTCATTAGAATTCCAAATGATGCACTACTTACAGCCATCTTTGAGAGATTTGTGTGTTCGGGCTTGACCATTTTCTTTTTTTGTTTGTTTTTACTGCATGTCTCATCATTCAAATTATGTTGCATAAATCAATTTGCATAAAAAACAATTCATCAAAATTTGTGTAAGAAAATAAAACGGAATGTAAAACTAAGCGAACACCCTATTCAGAAGTCAGTACAGTTTGATGTCCAGCCCTGTCCATTGATGCAGGTGAACTGGGAGGTTTTCTTCAGTCCAACGTTTGAAGTACTGTACTTGCAAGCTCATTCATTCTCGTTGGTTTAAATGTGTTCTCATCTTGTTTCAGATTCATTTCATACTGCAAATCCACCAAGAATGGAAAGACCGATTCATGTGCTGGTGTTCTCAGGTCAGTGTGTGACTTCACGCATGTTTGTGTGTGTGTAGAATGTGATGTTCAGTAATCCCTGTTGGCAGATTTGGAGTTGATGTTTTGTGATGAGATGAGTTTTATGTTAGTTTTATCAAACAATAAGTGGTCTTTGAATGTTATTTATCAAGTAGGCTCTATATCACATTGGGAAATACATTATTGCTTGTTTGAACGTTGAATGCATGTGATCCGTGAGCTCTTAAAGGGACAGCAGCAGAATAAATAAATCTGTTTAAACGCTCATCAAACAACAAAAAACTAAGAAATAAACACACTCGCTGCTCCTAACTGATTCACTTTAATAACTTTAATATGGTTTAATATTTCATTTGTACTGTGAAGCCTATGAAGTATTATTTTACATTTGATTACTTTATTCAGTTGCTGTACCTGATAACCACAGTGAAAAGCACCGTTAAAGGGACAGTTCACCCAAAAATGAAAATTCTCTTATCGTTTACTCAACTTCACGTTGTTCCAAACCTGTACACATTTCTTTGTTCTGTTAAACACAAAGGAAGATATATCTGGAAGAATGTCAGTAACCAAACAAATCTCACCCCCCGTTTACAGCCATTTTAGGGAACATAAATACTATGGGAGTCAATGGGGGATGAGATATTGTTGGTTACTGACATTCTTACAAATATCTTCAACAGAACAAATACATGTATACAGGTTTGGAACAACTAGAGAGTGAATAATTCAGAACAGAAGTGTTATTTTTTGGTGAACTATCCCTTTAATTTCATTTGTTTGTTTGCTTTATTACATTTGTGCTATTGCTCGTAATTAGATTATTTGTGTCAATTTTATTACTTACTAATTCACTGTCTTTGACTATATATGGCATTTCTGTGAGTTATATTGTAAATTAAAAACTAGATAATATTATATATTTATTACTTTTTGTATATAAAAAAGGGCCAGTAAGAATGTAGAAATTAAATAATGAATAATAGTCATCATGCAATGACAATGATAAGTCATCACGATCAACTAAACGCTGGATTCTTAAAGGTATGCAAGGTTCACAACATAAACTCATAATGGTTGTTGTAAACTTCTGAAACCTTAATGGACGCACAAAGGTCTGTTATTGCGGTGACATTACGCTCATAAACATTTTGCCGTGTGAAACGAAACATCACTGCATATCTGTCAGTCACACCGCACTGCCACAGTGGTGCTCGCTCCCGCAGGAGCCTTTCTATCCATTTTCCACTGCCGCTGCAGTACTCGCTCCCCCAGGGGCCCAACCTTCTCCTCAGATGGCACAACAGCATATCTCCCACTCGCTCCTGCAGGAACCTTATCTTTACTCAGCACTACTACAGTAGTGCCCCGCTCCACAAGAGCCTTACCATCCTTCCTAACTGCCGCAGCAGCGCTCGCTCCAGTGGAGCCCAGTCCTCTTCCTCCAAGACCGCTGCAGCTTCTCCTACCTTCGCTCCCTCGGGAGCCTTCTTCTATACTCCACACTGCTGCAGTAGTGCCCCGCTCCACATCTTCCTTCCTCACTGACGCAGTAATGCTCGCTTATGTAATAACCAACCATCTCACAGACTAGTAAAGGTCCATCAACCTCAAGCCAGCCTCATTTTGGGGATCACATTGCTCCGGCTGCTGTCCCACACTAATTGCATCTTTTGGGGGGAAAGACCCGAGTCCGGGCACATACCGGGCCCGAGGCCCTCTCCCCGGACAAGGGGCAGGTGATCCGAGTTCGGGAGGAATTATCAAGCTCGGAGCTCCCTCCCCGGGACAGTACGCCAAATAAGCATACTATCCGTCCCACCTTATTATCTGCTGTTATCATGCTATTCTGATGACGAAATTCAGTTATTCACTTTTTTTTTTACATTATATGATGTTTTCATTTATGTGCAGTTATGTGCAGGATGTTTTTAGAAAAGGTTACCAGATGTTAAACAAACCCACTACATCGGCAAACAACATGGTGATTACAACCCCATTACACCAAACTCTATCATGGCCTTCTTTGCCAAAAGAAATAAAGGGCAATATGCCAATTCAAGCAAATACTGACAAAACATCAACATCCAAACTTTTGTTAATTCTCAAGAACTGTTTTATGTTTATGAAAATAAAGTAAAATTGGAGTTGTTGTAGAAATAAGGTAAAATAAAATACATCTCATGATTTGTAGATGACTTTTGTTGTGTTCTTTGATCATGTTTCTTTTGTTGTATGAACGTGACCTATTAGTTAGATATGGTGACCCATAACCCATCCAGAGAGTAGTGAACACACGCAGAGCAAGTGGTGACCACACATACACCCACTCAAGGGCACCTCAGTCGTTACCCGCCGGCCCTGAGGATCGAACCGGCAACCTTCTGGACACGAGTCCGACTCTCATTAGGCCACGACTGCCCAGTATGAACATGTTTCCATGTTCAATCCCAGATAGCAACCAAACCAGCAAATTGTTGCGGCCCAAATCCGGCCCACACCTTACTCCCCATAACCCCTCATCTGGCCCACATACCGCGTGGAATGATGGCACTTGGGTGGACCGCTCCTGTTTGCCAGGTTTGGGCCACAAGCAAGCCAAAGCAATGCCGCATGTCAGCCAAAAACAAAACAAATAAAGCAGAGCTGACCCAAATATAGTCAACAGTTCATTTTAATTCTGGCCCAGATTTATCCCCAAACCAACACCTTTCTGTGCTCCTGTTTGACAGAATTTGTATTGAGTTTCATTATTATTATAGTGATGATTGAGTCATTAGTGATGAACATCTGCTGTTAACAAACACAATCACTGCAGAAAAGATCAACAAAAACTAAAAAAATAAATTTACCTAAAGAAACACAACAACTACAATACAAATATTTGCTATCTGGGATGTGATCAGTTTGAAAAATACTACCAAAGCAAATTAAACGTTCTCTAGATTCTAACTTGCAGCAAGATTGAAAGATGTTGTTAAAGTGATAGTTCTCCCAAAAATGAAAATTCAAAAAAGTCATCATTTACTCACCCTCTTGTCATTTCAAACCTTTATGACTTTATTTCTTCTGCAGAACACACAATAATTAATTTTGAAGAAACTTGGTAACCGAACAGCACAGCCCCCCATTCACTTTATTGTATGATCCCCAAACCAATGCGATCTTCATTTGTTCTTGTTATCACCTCTTAGATGTGGGTCGGCTTCTTCAAAAATGCATCACTTTGATTAAACAGCTGAGATAATTAGCATTTTTTGTTAAAGACTCCGCTCAGATTAGACTCAGAAGAACAATGATTAAAAACAGATCAAATATATAAGTTCTTGGTTCAGAGATTCTGTACTTTTTACAAAGGTGTGTGACAGCGCCACCTGCTGTACAACCGTACAAACACTGATTGGTTCCCTTTGGCAGGGAACGGTTGATTTTTAAATGACGAGATAACTTGGGAAAGAGTTAACAACATTTTTCAAAATATCTTCGTTTGTGTTCTGCGGAAGAAAGCCAGTCATACAGGTTTGAAATGACATGAGGTTGAGTAAATGATGACAGAAGTTTTGTTTTTGGGTGAACCGTCACTTTAAGTTGTCCTGGTTAGTTGCCATGACTCAAAAGATGTTCACTGGTAATATTCACAGAGCAATCAGCGATAGAAACCAGATGTTTTTTAAAAACATATCAGCCTACATGTACATATTGACAGAGAGTCTTTGTGAGCTAATAAGGATTAAGGGTTAACCCAAGTGTTTGTGTTAAACTTTTCTCTTGACAGGACTCTGTCTGCTCATCCGGAGCATCTCATGTGAGTTTGTTCTGATCCCACAGCAGAAGACCTGGGATGAGGCACAACTTTACTGTAGACAGAATCACTTTGACCTGGTCACTCTTCACAGCATTGAAGACTGGACGAATGTTAAGACAGCAGTTGGACCGGCATTGAATTCAGTGGTCTGGACTGGACTTTACAATGACATTGACAGCTGGCGCTGGTCTTATCAAGACGAGCAAATGACACTTGAGCTTTGGAAATCTGGACAACCAGACAACAACGCAGGAATACAGGAATGCATTTGCATTGATTCCGGAGAATGGTCTGACACCAAGTGCGCAAGTCCATATCCCGTGTTTTGCTACGATGGTAAGAAATAAAACCAACATGTTGCTTTCTCCCGTAAAACACGAGTAAGAGTTCTTAATTTACTGAGTGATGGTTTGTTCAGCTGGTCATTGATAACAAACATAAAGACGCAGATCATGAAGTAACACGTCAGACATAAGAACTGAAAATAAATGATGAACAATTACAAACAATGTTATTGCATTACTGTATAACTCAACTTCAGGTTAAACAAAATGTCTAAATGTAAATAGTCCTTAAAGAATGATCACATATTATTGGAATTAAACACAAAAAGCATACAGACATTACAAAATATACAATATAACAATTAAAGTAATAAACAAAAGACTCACACCGGGGGTCATTCTAAAAAGGGAGCTTATTTAATTCCATTAAATGAGGTTCTAGATAGCAAGCAACCATTGAATTAATGTTAAAAATGGTTGATATGTCAATGTTAATGGAATTGAATCAATATCACTTTTGCACCCGCAATTAATATTGACAAAATGTTGACATTAAAATCACCATTATTGTGATCAGTGTTTGGTTCAGTTGGGCTCTGGACTCTGGACATTCTTTCAGTGTTTACAGTAGTGATTTACTAAGAGCGCTTGTACATTGATAGAGAAGATGTTTTGAAAAGCTGAAGTTGGAACAGTTTTCTTTACGATGAGTGTCAGACAGTAGTAAAGTTAAGCTTCTTTAAACAATATTGGTTCACAAAATTCACAATTATAAACGTACAGAAGCTGCTGACACAGTCAGACACCAACACTCATCACACAAATCTCAACAACGGTGACAAACATCAAACTAATTCAGATAAACAGATCAACTGCAATGCATGCTGGGAGTCATGAATGAGTTTTGTACTATGATGTTACCCAGCATGCATTGCAGCATGCATTTTTCTTTTGTTGATTGTCACCATTGTTGAGATTCATACACTGATTCTTCATGTCCAACTGATTCAGAACTGTAACAGTTTTGTGAAAATCCTTCATTCTGTTAGTCGTCCATAACGCTGCTTTAATCTCTTTAAACTGTGTCGTAACTCTGCATTCACATGTTAATAACAGAACGCACTCAAAATAATTTAAACAATTCCGTAGTGATGTAACATTTTCTGATCTCACTGTATCTTAGTTCTCTTGACCACAACATATGTGTCTACTCGCATTGACAGCTAAAGAGAACTTAACATGAAAACGCAAGAGTCAAGAGGCCAACTAAAGCAAACACTGATCACAATAATGGGGCTTTGGAAAGCTCGAATTTACATCACTGGAGTGGTTTTATTGTCGTTTGCTTCATTGCTCTGTCTGTTACAGTACTCAAATGCAAAAACACATTCTCTTTCAATGGATATACAGTATATCAGGGTGTGTAACTGATCAAATCTCTTGTTTCAGAATCATATACGTTCAGAATGTCAAAGCTGCATGTATGCATTGTAGATTGTAAATAAACACAATTAAACTGGTTCATTTCATTTTGTTATCATTTATTACAGAAACCAAAGCCGGAGGAGACAGATTTGTGTATGTCAACGACATCGACAGGTCCTGGCATGAAGCTCAGAGTTACTGCAGACAGCACTACACCGATCTGGCCACCATTCGCACTCAAGCTGAGAACGATCAGCTGCTGCAAGTATCTGGTAGAGCATGGATTGGTCTTTTTAGAGACTCGTGGAAGTGGTCAGATGGAACAGATGTCTCCATGTCCTCCATTAACTGGATGTCTACTACACGTGGTGTAACTGGGAAGACCCGACCTTGTGGTGCTGCAGATACTGCTGGTAGGATAACTGATGAAGACTGCTCAACAACCCTTCCATTCATCTGCAAATGGTGTAAGTTTCATGCGTGATCCTCTGTAACAGTAGTGAGGTGGGATGCAGTAACATTTTCCTTCATCCAGAACTGCAAATTAGTCTTTATTTTAGTTGGGCTGTCTGATCATAATGGTGACTTCAAACATAATGAAACCACTGTAATGAACTGGAGTTCAATCTCTGTTAATTCTCAATAAGATCTTACACAGATGACAGAAATAAAGTGAAAGTGGTGTCTGTAATAAGTGAAGATGTTAATGATGTTTGTGTTTAATTCTCCTCTGGTGAGATCTTGACAGACTTCATGTGTTCAACTGTTATTTACACTTAATGTTCATCTAAGACCTTGTGACTTCAGTGAGTTAATCTTCAAACAGTCATTACAGTAGTTTACTGTAAAACAGTACTGACAAGAGTGTTGCCGATATATTACTGTAGAAATGGCAGGTAAGGGCTAACGGTGTAGCCTTAAGCCTTGTCTGTGAAACCGGGCCAAAATATACTTGAGACGTTACGTAATAAAGCATATTTCTTACCTTCAACCTTTAATCTACGCATGCATTTGTTTACTATTTATTCTATTGCCCAAGAACGATATTGATCTTAATCTGTTCAAGTGAGAACAGTAAAACATGCAACATTATTTTTGTTTTTATTGCACAGTGACTTTTATGTAATGTACTGCTTATTTGCAAAATAGTATTCGAGAATAAATATAAAGTATTGTTCCAATAGATTCAAAGAAGCAGATTGTGAAGCTGGAGGTGAAATCTGCCCAGAATCTAAATGATCCTGCAGTGAGAGACACCATTTTGCAGTGGGTAAGTATCTGTCTGTCTGTACATTATTTTATTTGTTTATTTAGTTTATTTCAGTTCTTCTGAAAAAATGTTTGCCTGAGCAATTTTACTTTGACTTTGCTCAAAAAGTTATTTCACAATTGATTTCAGAATGGACTTCACTATGCTTAAGAAGAAAAAAAAAACATATGTTGATTTTTATTTTAAACGAGTGGCAAGGGGAAGGGCTAAAATTGATAAATTTCTTAGGGGTGACCCTAATCGAGCGGGAAACCCCTAAGAGCGGGGTGACCCCTAAGAAATGGGACACCACTACTACAACGTCATTGTCACTGATCCTACGAAGATGCGGCAATGTTTATCTTAAACTTCCAAGATGCTGCTGTCAGATGAGGTCATATAAATTTCATGGATTACAGCCTAAAAAGTGACCCTAAATTTTGAGAAAGACCTGTCTTAAGACATTTTTTCAGGACTACGTAACATTATAGCGTAACATTAATAGCGAAAAAAGGAGAGACAAAAAATCAGACAGAGCAAGAGAGACATTCTTCGGACTTAGGCTCAGGAAGGATCTAGGACATTTTTATTTTCCCCCACAATGAATTCTTTTTTCACCTAGCAGTTCAGGGCCACCGTAATAAAAGATTGATTGTGTTCTTCAGTTGAAGCAGAAACTGAAGGATCATGGGATAGAGAAGGACACAACATTGACATGGAGACTGCAGCCTGATGGAAATGTTTTCACACCAAAACATTATTGTGAAGAAATGAATCCTCAGCCTTGTGACCTTTCACCTGTCTAATAATTAGTCATTCTATTTATTTTACTGTATGTAAACATGCAGATGGTAGTTTATTGGGTTTAATGGGGCTGTGCTGAGCACATAATTCATACTTTAAATTTCACTGATATTTTAAAATTTCTTTCTGAAGATTAGGAAATAATGGCTTTATAAAATGTTAAATGATGACATTGTTGTAATTCTGTGTTGTTGTGGTTGTGACGATTTATTCAGCATCTACTGCTACATGAATAATCATAAACGGGGTTAGTAAATAATTTAGACTTTAATTTTCTTTTAGTCATCTTAAACTATAATTACAAACATACATCAGTAAATTTACATTATATTTATTCTGTTCAATTTTATTTCATTGCCATTATTTAAATGTGTAGTAATGAGTTGTATCCGTATGAAGTCAATTTCCAAAGACCTGTGAACTAAAGTTGAGAAATAAACTGTATGCTTTATCTGATGTTTAGCAATTTTTGGGGGGCATCAATTGTAAGGTTTAACTATAAATAAAAGTAAAATGAAAAAGAATACTTTCAGTGAATGAAAACTGAACACTTATCAAATACGACGTCCATTTGATATTGTATTTACATGAACAATCATGCATTTTAGGTTAAAACACTTCAGTATGTAGATTTTATGCTTTTAATGTGTCGGTTAACCTTCTTAGGTAATTCTCACATCTTTTTATTTCTATAATTTATTGGTTTACATAGAGCTTCATTTCTTAAAATCATGAATTTCAGTGTGGGTGCTTGGTAACTTATCTGTATGAAACAAAGACAGACCAATCTATTTCTTATCTGCCCTCTTCCTCCGCATCTCCTTCATCCACTGGTCAAGTGAAATGGCAGCATTTTGGGGACAGTATATGAATCCATAATAGTGCACTGTAAAAATGAAATGTATTTTTACAGAGAAAAAACAGTAGAATTGAACAGTAACATCTCATTTTAATCAGAACTGTGAAATTCCATAAAAAAGCATACATTGACACCTAATGTACATGTCACCTGTTCTTTAACTGATTAAATGTGTTACTGGAGAAAACACTCTATTTCCTTTAAATTAAAGTCATTGTTGTGTATTGTTAACCTGACATGTCCTTTAAAAAATGTTCATGTTTATTTTCTTGTCAGAGTTGGATAAAGTGTATTTTTACTGAAAGATCCATTAGAATTTCACAGCCATATCACATTTTTATCATAACTGTAAAAAATATTTAAAAAACACACATTGACACCAAATATAGTCTTTATTTTCCCAGTTGAATTTAGCAGCGGCTACATGTACTAGTTGTGTTATATATTCTATTTACACCATGTAGACTTCACAGTTCTTTGTGATAAATGTAAATATTAATTAGATGTTATCTGTACACTGTAAAAAATAAATGTATTTTTACAGGGAAAATGCAGTGTAACGTAACAGTATTTTCACATTTTTTATTAAAATAGTAAAACTCCATAAAACGCCATACATTTACACCAAATTGACATTTTTCCATGTTACTGAAAAACGATGTTTTCTTTTAAACAAAAGTAATGATCATGAAATCTGAAAATGCACTTCTGTCCTCTAGTGATGATCTTTCTCTGATGAAGTGAGTTTGACGGCTTGAGCAGAACATGTTGTTTTTATTCATCAATCAATCACAGTAGAAAACATGAGCCACACCCACTATTCATCCTCATTCAATATGAAGTTTCATTGTGAAATATGTCAGAAAACTGAAGACAATCACCACTTCTGCTTCACAGGGACTTTCACAAATCAACATGCTGCAGAACATGAATGACTTGATGTTTCATTGTTATTAAAGTCTCCATTAATGTGATCAGTGTTTACTTTAGTTGAGCTCTTCACCCTTCATCTAATATACTGTGATCTCTCTTTGGGCTGGAAAATGAAGGACACTCAGAAGAGAAAATGATCAGATTTATTTGTCTGGTTGATGATGATGATGTGAATCGTCTAGTTGAGTGTTGGTATTATGTGATTCATATTTTTGTTGGGTGTTTGTTATATCTGTGTGAATGAGCTTCGGCTGAAAGCACAGATTTCTTGTGATAACATTCATATGAACAGATTGAGAAAACATAATGTACATTAAAATACTGGAGATGGTTTTTCACACATAGACATGAATAATCAATGTATGAATCTCAACAGTGGTGACATTAAATGAAAAGCTTCATGTTGCAATGCATGCTGGGAATCATGGATGAGTTTTGAACTATGATGGTACCCAGAATGCATTGCGTTTATCTGAATAGTTTGTTATCACCATTGTTGAGATGAACAGGCTGAATCTTGATGTCTGCGTATCTCTCATGGTTTATCATTTTTAATGTTCATGATGTGTTTTAAAGTCCTTCATAATATCACTTAACACTGTAATGTCTGGGAGCATCACACAAGCACTTATAACCAGTGAATACATGAATGGAGACGGCCAGTAGATGGCGACTCTCACCATCAGAAAGAACATGAAATCACTTTCTCTCAGCTTGTTTCAGTCATATTCAATATTTCTTTCCACTGACATCTCTGTAGAATGAAACTGTAAATAACCTTCACATATACTGTGAAAAACTGTGAAGGACTTTCCCACAATTCCCTGTTTAACTCTGCACAACATGTCATATTTCATTCATCACTTAGTTTCTTGATATATTTGTTTTAGCAGCTGTGTACATGTGAGTGTTTTTAACATTATAAGTTGTTTAGTTAATGTTTATAGGATCATTTTCACCTAACGTGTGTTACCGTGATGGTGTGTTGTGTTTGTGTATAAGACACAGAGCACATCTCTATATAAGAGAGCTAAAGCTCTATGGTCTGTCCACTTTTGAGTCTTCATGTGGTTGTGCAGTCTATCACCTCATAGTCTTTACTTGCTTTGTACACAATTAAACAAAATAGAATAATAATAGAAGTTGTGTAAACATCTCAATTAACAAAGTACTTGTTTAAAAGTAGTAAAACACACATAAAGTTTTGTCAGTGTACTTTTAAAGTTTGAATCCTGTTGCTTTTTCATTTTACCAATTTATAAATTCAACCATTTTAATTGAAGTCATTGTTTTATTTACCAGACGAATCATTTGGTACTACAGTGAAAACATGTTATTTTATTGTATGGTAGACACATGTTTTCTTATGTTCACAGTTTAAACACGTGACCTCAGTTCAGGGTGGAGCGTTATTTCTGTTAATGGTCAACCTTTGGCACCCTGTGCTGCCATGCATTTCACCATTATTTTACCTCTCATTTTTTTACAGTGCAGCTACTTAATTTAAAAGAGGAATCTTACATTGGTGGATTAAACTCCCAAGTCGCTAAATTCAAAGACGGATTTAAAGGCAGCTTTTTTCTCAAAGTAACTCACAAAAGTATAATAAAATAACTCGCTGTGAGCGATGGGAGGCGGACTTACTGCGCATGCCCCGGCAAAGAGATAATTTTGGAAAAGGGCCACGGTGATTGGCTGTCATAAAATGGAAAAGATGGAAATGGTGAAAACTGATTGGCTGTCATAAAATGGAAAAGATGGAAATGCAGAGATTTGTTGATATTAGACAGGCTCTCCGTCCTCAGGCAGTGCCACAGAGACAGACAGAGGCGGCAGGCCGGCAGCAGAACAAGACGTGGAATTTGTTTCTCGGAATTGGTTTGACTTGGAAAGAAACAGCAGAGCTTTGCAGAGTCAAAACCACATACGTCGCAGCACGCCAATATAGCGGCTGTTTTCGGAGAGCACCAAGGACAGAAGGCTACAACATGCCCAACGTGGGGCTCGAACCCACGTAGTCACCACTGGCATTGCCTGACTGTGGTTTCCGAATACCCATGCACAGGAAAACAGCACAAGAAGAATGCAAACTGACAGTAGGCAAAGGAGTACGGGGCAGACAGAATGCACGCTCACGCCTGATGGAACACACCTGATCCTGCTTATCAAGCCCTTCAGAGGACTACTAGCAACTTCAAGGCAGCTGAGGTTGGAGCAAGACTCTGCTGGACACTGGCTCTCCAGGAACTGGATTTGACACCTGTGCCTTACACTGTCTGCCAGAAATCAGCGAATGACCGTTTCCATGTAAAGGCAAGCACGTGAGCACCTGGAGACTCCAGGTTGTGAAAAGCAATGTCAGAATTGGAATTCGAACCCACGCCTCCAGAGGAGACTGCGAACTCACAGCCAATCGCGTGGGAGCGCTTCAACATTCGCAGCCAATCGCGTGGGAGCGCTTCAACATTCGCAGCCAATCGCGTTGGAGCGCTCAACATTCGTAGCCAATCGGGCTGAGCGCTTCAACATTTGCAGCCAATCGCAGAGTGGAAGTTCAACATTTTCAACATTTGACCAATCGGAGTGCAAGAGAATGTCGAGGGCGCCCTGCCCCCGCTTCCGAACTGATCCGAAGGTGAACGATCTTTGACGAGAGGTATGAATGAAGGGGTAGCCAATCGGTCTACATGATCGTGACCGGTCCTCCGCAGGAGCCTGGTTCGATGTGTAGCCTTAATCGAGGCAGTCTCTCCGAAGGTATATGAACAGTTACAGCAAGTAAATGGGGCTAACCAGCAAGTAAACGCAGAGTGCTAACCATTACACCATGTCGAGTGGTTTCCGACCCGCCAGATCAATGGGAAAAGGCGGCTCGGTGTAACGAGAGCAAAGTCATGGACATACAGTAGGCACGCTTGCCGAAACCCGGGATCTTTAGATCTTCAGACTTACCGCTCTCCCAACTCAGCTATTTTGGCCACGTCGATTCGCAGGCCTGTCTGCGAAGGACCCCAAGCGCAGTAGCCATGAGTGATGGACAGGATACAAGAGAAAAATCATCAGCCCGTACGGGGATCAAACCCGCGACCTTGGCGTTATCAAGGGTCTCCAGCTTTCACGTTCTGGATTGCCATAGCGGTCCTTTGAGCGTTGTACCGTTGAGTGGAAGGCCTAAAGCAGGGCTCGTCCAAGATTTGAACCCGAGACATCTAGCACCCAAAGCGAGAATCCTACCCCTAGACCAATGAGCCAAGCGGTGTGGCGCTATTGTGATGTCCAGCCCCGTGGGAAAGGTATTTCCACCGCCTGTGTGCCCCGTTTCATTGAGCCGAGGCAACGAGCGTCTTTCGCAGACAACGCCGGGGAATTAGCCAAATGGTAGAGCGCTCGCTTAGCATGCGAGCGGTAGCGGGACCGACGCCCGCATTCTCCACGTCAGTGGCTTTTGGAGCCTCCTTCACGCCTTCGTGCGTCTTAGCCCTCCCTATGCTACCTGTCGAGGCTCACCGCTGCCGAAAAAGGTCTTCCTGATTCCTGCTCATATGTTCATTCACAAAACGCCATCAGGGTCAGGTGTCGCTCCTCGCTGTGGCACCTCGACACACATGACAAGAGTCTCCCATATGGTACGTGCATTGCTTTTACTCAGAGCAACGTGATGCAGGAGCTTCACGTCCAAAGACAATCGAGTTGTCACTTAAGATTCCACACGTTTTCTTGCAGTGTTACTTCCTTTTTCAATAAGCCAGTGTGCACGTGTGCTGTGGGGCGTCTCTTTGCGCTTTCCAGTAGTTTCTTGAAAAGCGTTATCCACCCTTAGTGTTGAGCAATTGTCAAAATAAGTCCTTAGCCCTGGGCATGAAAAATGTCTCTGCCAAATGTTTTTTTTTTTAGTGTGTTTGTTTGCAATCACATTAACGTTTCAGACATGGGCAATTTGTTCTGCTGTACCCTCCATCTTCTATGTGGTTCATCGTTCCACAAGTACAACCCTACTCCTGCATGTAAACATGGATGAACTTCACTCGTGCTTCGTTGACAGCGCAAACGTTCTACGAGAAATGCTCAAACGCTGACGGGGTTCCGCATGGACGCCCCAAAAAAGGGAGAAGTTCCGGTGAGAGGTCCCACCGAGATTTGAACTCGGATCGCAGTCCGAGTCCAGAGTGCTAACCATTACACCATGGAACCCGTTGACAAGCGGTTGCCGACCCGCCAGATCGCAGAGTAAAGGCCGCTCGGTCTGGTGACAGCAAAGAGCTCTGCTCTAACGAGAGCAAAGCGACGGAAAGAGTAGCGCTTGCCGAAACACGGCATCGAACCAAGGACCTTTAGATCTTCAGTCTAACGCTCTCCCAACTGTCCGCGAACGACCCCAGGCGCAGTAGCCATGAGCGATGGACAGGATGCAAGAGAAAAGTCAATGGCCCGTACGGGGATCGAACCTGCGACGTTGGCGTTGTTAGCACCACGCTCTAACTAACTGAGCTAACCGGCCACGAGGCTCATGCTTTCACGTTCTGGATTGCCATAGCTCTCTTTGAGCGTCGTACCGTTAAGTGGAAGGCTTGGTTCAAATGACGTCACCATCATGGAGATCACTGTTTGCTTTAGTTGGGCTCTTGACCCTTGACCCCTGTGTTAGATTTCTCTCTGTATCAAAGCATGTGCTGTTGTAAAGCAGAGAGATCAGAGCTGTGCAGTGAGCAACTCTTCACTGGTTTCATATGATGAGATAATCTTAATTTTAAATGAATGTAACGCATATATCAACAATGGTGTGTGATTTTAAATCACTTATAGCAGCTTTTAGTACTTTTACTTTTAATCGCCAAGCAGTGTTGACATCTGGGAATTCATCATTTGTGAAAAACAAGAAAATACCAACTGATGAGAGTTTACAAAGAAACAGGGAATGTGATTGGACTCGTGTGAAAACAAGGATTAATATTGGCAAGGCATTTCAAAGGTGGCGTGAACTCCGTGATCTGAAAGGATTGTAAGCGGATGCAGACATCGCTTTATTTCTTCTGAACAGGTAAGACATTTCAATATTTTAATAGATAACACAAAAACCGTAGCGCACTTGTTGTGATACAGACGGGTAGTTTCATCGGTTGTTCTTTCTCTGTTTGTTATGTTCATTATGATAAATGTAATTTAAGCCCTATTCGCCCGGGATTAGTATTATCTGCACTGTAAAAAGTAATACCTTAGATCTACTCAATAAAATTATGGCAACAGATTACAAGCATTTTTTTTTTAAATTAAATACATCTTATTAGAAATTTCAATCAATTGTATTGCTTAAAAGTTACACAATAAAATTGAGTAAATGCAAATTGACAACAAAATTGACTTAAGGTTCCAAGGTCTACTTAATTAAATATTAATAACAAATAATCAAAAAGAATAATTAAACTTTAAATATTATTCAGAGAAGGTAGAATTTACCTAAAAATGATCAGACACAAAAGGTTCTGAGGTGAATTTATCTTGGTCAAAACTTTTGGAAGAAAAAGTCAGAAACACAGACATTAAATGAAAGAAAACACACATATATCTCTGTAAATAAGAATAATAACAAATGAATTCCTTCCCTTCTAACACTGTGACCTAACCAGATGATACAAGAAGTCACGACATTTATAAAAGTGATTTGGCCGAAGCGGCTAGTAATTGGGCTTTAAACAGCACGGAAAACATATACCCAGCTAACAAAAGTTTGTTATAAGAACTTTCCTTAGAGGTTTTTCATGCTTTTGAAAACTTTTTTAAAAAATTCAGTGTCCAGTTTTTTTATGTTTTAAGAACGTCCCCAGCTAAGAAAAGTCACGGTCATGGTGATCAGTGTTTTCCTGAGTTGGGCTCTTGACTTTCATTGTTTTATTAGCATGCTGTATGTGAGTGCTGTTAAAGTACATCCCTTATGGCAATGCAGTGAGAAACTGATCCAGTGTTGATCGAGGATCATTAAAATCACCATCATGTTGTGGTTTGATTCACTGATTTGTGTATCTCTCTTATCTTTGAGTGCTGTGCTGTTGATCAAGAAAGAACACTATAAGATCAGGGAGTTTGAGAACATTTTGATATCTAGAAACATTTGTGAAAACAGGACGCTAATAAAAACTTAATCTACAGCATAACTGCAACACACATACATGAAGAATCAGTGTATGAACCTCAATAATGGTGACAATCAACAGACTAATCAGATAAACAGATCAACTGCAATGCATGCTGGGAATCATGAATATGTTTTGTGCTATGATGTTACCCAGCATGCATTGCAGTATAACATTTTCGTTTGGTGATTGTCACCATTATTGAGGCTCATACACTGATTCTTCATGTCTGTGTTTGTCTAAAGTCTGCTGTAGTTTTTTTAATGTCCAGATTTCACCATTTTTTTAGACATCAAAATGCAAGTAAAACTACAGAATCCATCAATTTTACTTTCAGGCTCAACAGTACAACACTCAAACCAGATGAGATCAATGATTCTAACCACAAAATGATGGTGATTTTAATGGCCACCAACAAACTCCATTGCATTAGTTTCTCAGTGCAATGCCATAACAACAGTACATCACATGCACAGAGTTACAACACATCAAAAGATCTAGCTCTCATAGTCAAGGTACAAGAGCCCAACTCAAGGAAACACCGATCACCATGATGGCATTTTGTATGTTTTTACAACGTTTTCAGAAACATGAAAAACCTCTAAGGAACGTTCTTATAACAAACTTCTGTTAGCTGGGTATGTATTTGTAGTGTGCCCTTAGATGCTCCCTATTGTTAAGCAACAAAACGAAAACCAGAAAATTAACAAAGGAACAAAAAATTCTGTGATTTATATTTCTTTCTCCTTTCTTCTGCAGATGAAGTTGAGTTTGTGAGATCCAGGAAGGCTGATCCAGAGATGATCTCCTCCAGACTGAACCGCTCCAGATCTCACTTCACGCTCACAGTCGTCCACTGCTGCTTCATTCCCCGGAGCCCAATTCTGATAACACACGACCTCTCCATTCACCCAGAACCAGATGCCCACAGAGCAGGAGTGACGTAACCCCAGCCACACCTCAGCAGACGAGGCCTGATGAAGAACTTCAGTCACCATGAGCTGAATCTCCTGTGAATCCACTGACACCAGATCCACATGATTCTCTCTGCAGTATGTCACAGCTTCAGTCCAGCTCAGATTCTCCTGGATCAATATCAGCTCATCTGAACACACAATCAACACAAACACTGTGACTGAACTGAGATCAGTTTCATCATGAAGAAACGTCTGTCGTCACACATTGACTTTTATTAACTCACCTTCATGACACACAAAAGTATAAGTGCGACTGCAAGACATGTCAATCCATTTCCCCTCAACAGCCATACCGACCACTGTACAATCTTCAGAACCACCAGCATCATTCGGTTCACCAGAGTTCCAGTATCTGAAGGCGGAGTCAATGTTATCTGACCACTCCCACGAGTCTCTGAACAGACCAATCCAGACAGATGTGTGAGGATCATGAATGATGTTGTGGATCAGTTGATTGTCAGTCTGGTTCCTCACATTGATCAGATCAGTATGATGCTGTCTGCAGAAACTCTGAGCGTCTCTCCATGTTGTACTAGAAGTATTAATGATGTATGCTTTACTGCTGTCTGTTGAAGAAAATAAAGATTCAAGTCTCATGATTTTCATTCATTAACAGTTTAGACGTGAATCTTCAGAAACTCTTTTCTTTTGAAAGTTTTGAGAATCAGAAGGTGCTGAAACAAACTATAATGAATACAAGAGTGGAGGCGCAGGTCTTGAATGTGTATAAAACAGTGCAGAAAACAGTATGCTCCACTCTTAACCCAATTAGTTGACTTAACCCAATTAGCGGACTCCGGTCCGAATGCGGACCGCGAGATGCGTCCGTCCGGACCTCAAAGCCTTTTGACGTAATAAATAAATGAACGCCTAACATTATTTTCTAATGCAATCAAATTTATACCAGGCACATCAAGGTCCGCTCAGTAGCAGTTTGGGTCCTAAGGCGCCACGGACAGTTAGCATCTGCGCCCTGTCCCAAATGGCGCACTCCGGTCTTGAGGACCTCCTCCGAGTCCACACTTGGTGACGTCAGGAAGTGCAGACCTATAGGGCACTAGGCACGAGTCCACAAGGGTACATGGGAGTGCATTTTGGGATAGACTTGAGGTCATCACACCGGAAAAAGCAAGCGGTGCTTTTTAATCACTCTCGCAGTACTTTGTTGTGATTCGCTGATCAGTCTGCGGAGCGCCGCATGAAGTCAACCACTTGTTGTCCCACTGTTGTTATTTGGGACTGGAGCTGCCGGTTTTTATTGTTCTGTATTTCATATGTTTGTATTTCATATGTTGATATGCCACCCGAGCATTATGCAATAGATACTTATGTTTGTAATGCAACAACGCTGCCAACTGCCAACAACGCAGTAGAAAGAGTCTTCGGCGTGCTGACGCTCTGACGTAGATCGAAGTCTTATCTTGTATTTAAAGGGCCCGCAAGCAAACAAGCTTGTTGATCTCGTTCTGACTGACCACAAGAGATTGATCGGTGGAAAGAACTTTATTGTAGTTACACGTTTGCTAACGAAATAAACAAATTAAAAGCCATTTGTGTGGTGTGGCTTTTGTGTTCATGGTTAAGTGCTAGTCTAATTTCAACATTATAGGAGACATTTACTAGCCTTGGTCTTTGGTTAACATTAATTTGTGTGCAACCTACATTACAAACTCTCCTGGTCGAAGTGTAACGTTAACTTTAATGCAGTTGGTCAAAGCGGTGTTATTTTGAGCAAATTAATTTCATTCCCGCTGGAAAACAAGCGTTCTGTTGTTGCATATAAATGTTGCATATAAATAGGTTATTTAATATTCTGCAGCAGTAACACTGTTTGCATGCTCTGACGCTAAAGTTAGCATGAAATTCCCGCTTATTTACAGACAATTTATAACGTTAATGCACATCATCACCAACTCACCAGGAAAACAAACAATCTCAGACACCTTGGTCCACGCATATTTTTTTTATTTATGTCCCTGTACGCAAACAGGGACGCGTCGTATAGGATTGGGAAACCCGCCACAGCAATTACCAACTTCTCCATTTTGCTTGGGAACTAATGTGGTCGGAGCCAAAGTTTACAGGGCTGCTTTTTCTGGAATCATCTCAAGCTATGGACTTCTACGTTCTGATTGGTTGCCGCCGAACCGTGTCATAGCTCATTACCATAAAGTTGACCTGATTTCAACTCTCCTTGACGCCCTCAACGGCCAAGACGCGCCGCGCCGCTCCTCGCCGCTGGCTCACATTGAAAATGAATGACTTCTGTCTGTACGGTTTTAAATAAAAAAATTAAATAAATAAACCGCTAAACTAATGCGTTAGTCAGTGAGGTAAAACGAAATGACCTTTAATTTTTAAATGACGGGAGTGCGCGGCAGAGCGGAGAATGCACGTGCTCGAGCGCACACACATACAGTAACAGACAACCACACTAAAGAAATACACATGGATATAGATGATTGTATTTTCATTTAGCTTAACTAGTTTATTATTTTCAGCCATTAAAGGGCACATTTATTAATTTCATTTGGTTTTCAATGTGATCTTATAATTTATGTATTGCACATGTCACTGACGTTTACCAGTTTTGACTATTTTTACCATAAAAAATAGCCAAAAAAAGAACCATCAGAGAACGTTATTTTCAGGTTATTTTCTGGTTGCAAAAAAACCCCAGAAAATAACCATCAGGGAACGTTATTTTCTGGTTGCAAAAAATAACCAATAAATAACCATCAGAGAACGTTATTTTCTGGTTATTTTCTGGTTATTTAAAAAAAACAGCCTGCAACGTTCTGGGAACATTATTTTCTGGTTGCAAAAAAATAACCAATAAATAACCATCAGAGAACATTATTTTCTGGTTATTTTCTGGTTATTTAAAAAAAACAGCCTGCAACGTTCTGGGAACGTTATTTTTTGGGTCCCAAAAAAATAACCAAAAGGGAACCAAAAACTAACGTTAGGTGAACGTTCTGTGTTTGCTGGGTAATCATTTCTCTTTCCAGTATAAGGACTTGGACCCAATGACTCGAGAGACGAACTAATCATTTCTCTTTCCGGTATAAGGACTCGGACCCGATGACTCGATGACTCGAGAGACGAACTAATCATTTCTCTTTCGGGTATAAAAGAACGAAAGGACTCGGACCCGATGATTCAAGAGACGAACTTCATTACTGTTTCTGGTACAATGTTGCACATGCGCGGTCAACACAAAATGAACGATTCACTCGCTGAGACACTCGTTACTCCCGAGTCATTTTAAAGATTCGAATCGTTCATGAATGACCCATCACTAGTTAGTGGTGCTTTCTCAGTATGTTTGTAAAAGTTTGATTAAGCCAATGGTATGCAGTAATATTGTTGTTCACAGTGTTATGGATGTATTAGAAAGTGTTTTACAAATGGATGGATTGTATTTCATGGTTTTATTACCGAGTGCATCGGTTTGAGTATGTGTTGTGATTTTAACGGATTTAATGACTGCTTTTGATCTGTGCAGGTGGAAAATCACAGATGAATGTTTTACTTACACTGTACTCTCTTTAATCCATCCAGGTATGGTTATATCTGTTCTGTTTCTCGTTGTATTAATATTGTATCGATTTGTTCATCTTTCAATTCATGTTTGATTTAAAACTAGCTGCAGGAGATTATTTTGTATGGCTAGATAAGTGTTTGTAACTATTCATTTTGCACTTAATGTCCTTGTAATGTGTTTTAGTCATTTTTGTTTTGATGTGTTATTGTGCTGCGTACTCAGATTGCTTTGGAGAGAGGTGAAAAATCACAGATGAATGTTTTACTTACGCTGTACTCTCTTTAATCCATCCAGCGCCATCTAAGGCTTCATAATAAAATCTCCTTCAGCAACAGTTCCAGTTGTTCATTGTAATCTGTTACACAATGCAGATTTTGAACGGTCAGCTAAAGAAGGCCGGTCACACACAGTAGGAGCGATCTACACGGGTCCTCCCTCACTCACTTACCGCCCAACAACCAGCATATGAATGTTCAATAAGAATACAGTGGATCTTAGGAAAACAAAACAAGCCCTTTACTGATGGGAAAATAGTAAAAGAGTGCATGGAGGCTGCATGTGAAACACTTTTAGAAGTAAAAAAAAATAAAGACGTGAACTAAAAGAAAATATGAAACAAACCCCCCTTTCAGCTGAAACAGCCACAAGAAGAGCTGAAATGTTATCAGAGGATGATCAGTCACAACTTGATGTTGAATATAGTTGTTAAAATTGAAATAAATGTATGTTCAGTTCAGGTTTAGAGATTAGGGCATTTTGCACATTTTCCTTCATTATATTGTTGTCAGACATTGTTATGCCGTAGTATAGATATAAAAAGACATGTTTATTTCTTTGGTCTGCCAAAAACCATCAATTTATGTTTTTAGGTATTTAATTGTCCGGACCTCGGCCGGTAAGGAGGGTTTGTTTACTGGACCTCAAGCGATTTTAGTTGAAGACTCCTGGTCTAAATTAAGACTGGATTGAGATAAAGGAAAGATGGGAACATCCCAACAAAAGTTTGTTCTTAAAAAACATTTCTTGGTTAAGTGAATGTTTGAGCAACATTACATCCTGTCATTTAGAACATTTGTAATTATTAGTTGCTCTACAAAACACTATTCCCTTGTTAAAGACACCACTTTTACTTTATTTCAGTCACGAAAGCTCTTATTCTGAATTAACAGAGATTTGGACGTAGATATTTTTTATTTTAAGTCATCATTTAATCATCCTCAAGTTGTTCCAAATTTCTTTGTTCGGTTGAACACAAAGAAAGATATTTAGAAGAATGTTAGCAACCGGCAGTTCTGAGGCACCATTGACTACCATTAAAATAGATGTCAAAAGTGCCCCAGAACTGTATGTTTTCATGTTTAAATATTTTCTTTAAAAATAAAAATGATGCAATATTTCTTTCTACTATGGTGCCCCAGAAACCATTTTTTCCAAATATATTTCTTTGTGTTCAACCAAACAAAGAAATTTATACAGATTTGGAACAATTTGAGGATGAGTAATTCATCACAGCATTTTTTGTGAGCTATCACTTTAAACGCTATTGGGCTACATCCAAAGCCACCTTTTCATTGTTGCCGTTTGATATTGAAGATTTTAAGTATAAACCAATCATTTACAGTTGTTTTATAAAGATTGTGCCTATTTGAAAATGTGCCTCGACGTATTCTGAGGTGAGTTGCACGTGATCACCAGGCTGTCAGCGACGATAACGCCTGTTTCATACAAACTCTGTTTGCAGTGCGTATGCGGTGTGTATTTGTTTACCTTCCCATGTTAACGGATTAAATGCTTAAAATCACACCAATTGAGAATAAGAATAAGTAATTTCATCATATTTTAATGTAATTAAAGTAAGCCACTAATTTTCAGTCATCTTATTGCAAACTTACTTTTTTAAAAAGTGGAAAGTACTAGTGATGGGTCATTCTTGAACGATTCGTTCATTTTGAATGAATCTTTAATGTGACTCGGGAAGAACGAGTCGTCTCGGGGGGTGATTCGTCCAGTCGCGCATGCGCATTGCGCAACATTCTATGGGTCCTGTGACAAAAGAACGAACGACTCGAACCCGAAGACTCGGGAGGTGAACTAATCAATTCTCTTTCCGGCTCTGACTGCATTGGTAAAGCGTAGGGGGCTGTCACGTGATGAACGAACGACTCAAACCCGAAGACTCGAGAGGTGAACTAATCAATTCTCTTTCCGGCTCTGACTGCATTGGTAAAGCGTAGGGGGCTGTCACGTGATGAACGAACGACTCAAACCCAACGACTCGAGAGATGAACTAATCAATTCTCTTTCCGGCTCTGACTGCATTGGTTTAGCTTACGACACTGTCAGGTGATGAACGAACGACTCAAACCCGAAGACTCGAGAGGTGAACTAATCAATTCTCTTTCCGGCTCAGACGGCATTGGTTTAGCTTACGAAGCTGTCACGTCGTGAACGAGCGACTCGAACCCGAAGACTCGAGAGGTGAACTAATCAATTCTCTTTCCGGCTCCGACTGCATTGGTAAAGCGTAGGGGGCTGTCACGTGATGAACGAACGACTCGAACCCGAAGACTCGAGAGGTGAACTAATCAATTCTCTTTCCGGCTCAGACTGCATTGGTAAAGCGTAGGGGGCTGTCACGTGATGAACAAACGACTCAAACCCGAAGACTCGAGAGGTCAACTAATCAATTCTCTTTCCGGCTCTGACGGCATTGGTTTAGCTTACGACGCTGTCACGTGATGAACGAACGACTCAAACCCGAGGACTTGTCAGATATGAGGTGTGGTGAGCTAATCATAGACTAAAGACCCAGGTAAACAATGAATTAATATTTTCTGTTTCTTATAGAATTATAGTTTTGTATTGTTCGTAATGTGATCAACATTTGCATAAGTAGTAGATGTGTTAGGAAAGTAACACGTAACATTTGAATTATATTTTGCTAAAATGAACGATATGACTCGAAAAAAGATTTGTTCATTTTGCTGAACGAGACTCAAAGGTCCGAGTCAGTAAAATGATCCGAACTTCCCATCACTAGAAAGTACTGCGAACAACATAACCATAAATTTTACTGACACACTTAGGCATCAACAGTCGTCACAAAACTCGACAATGGTGACAATGAACAAAAATAAGCTTCATGCTGCAATGCATGCTGGGTAACATCATAGCACAAAACTCATTCATGACTCCCAGCATGCATTGCAGTTGAACTCAGTTTATCAGAAAAAGAATAAAATTACATGCCTGGGACATGACAGTTATAAAATGACCAAAAGGACAAATAATTAGCATAACTTGTTGTCATTTGTTGGCAGGCAACATTGTAGTCTGAAGGTCCTGCAAATGTTATGAGAATGTCCTGTAGTAAAGGTCCCTATACGTTCAGAGAACGTCCTGAATGTTCTGTGAAGGTCTACCAAATAAAGTCCCCACACCCTTTAAAAAACTGCACATCGTGACCATCTCGTGGAACGTTCTGGGAATGTATTCGACACCAGCAGGGACGTTCTGAGAACAAAAAAGTTTTTAGGGGGCAGTTTATAATAATGCGTGTGGGGGAGGGGCTTCTCTGATTGGCAACTCACGGCAAACGCAGTATGGGAAAGCACATCCAGCACGTGCCGCTTTCACACCGCATATGTACTGCAATATGTAATGTAGTTAGATGTATTTATTACTTAAACATAGTCTTTACTTATTACACATTAACAACACACTCCTGAGCAATTATTTCCCCATGCAATGATTACAGTCATCACTCACTTGATCCCAATGGATCTTAGTTTTCATTGACTCAACAAGTGTGACACTGTCACAACAGACAATGAAAATTTATCATTATAATATACGTGTCAAGAGCCAACCAAAGCAAACACTGATCACCATGATGGTGCTTTTGTTATATGAAAAATTTAAGTTGGATCAACTCAATTATATTTAATTACATGAGTCTATTTGTTATGAGTTTGATCTAAAGTGTATTTAATAAAATTACAATGGACCAACTTAATTAAATGTCATTGAATGAGCCTGTTTTTTATGAGTAGAAGCCACACATATTTATTGGATGGAAATCCTGCACTCAAATAAATTGAGTTCATCCAATGAGTTACTTTTTTGAGCATAATCCCGAACAGTACAATCTACTCATTAAAAATGAGTTAACTGTACTCAAAACTGAAATAGTTCCGTTAACTTAAAACTTTAAAGTGTCCCAGATAGCAAGCAACCATTGAATTAATTTTAAAAACAGGATAAATTTTTCCCAGACTAGCATTATTGTGATCAGTGTTTGCTTTAGTTGGGCTCTTGACTCTTGTGTTTCACTACTAGAACATTTGCTTTGGTTCTCTTTAACTGCTGGAACAGTGTTGAAACCTGTTTGTTACTTTACAATAAAATATTGTGTTTTGTGTCATATTTCATTTGTTAAAGAATGTAAATGAAGATATTCAGATCAGATTACCTTAACCAATATAACATTATATTATTTTAATATAAAAATGAAAATTTAAAAAGCGGGGTTGTTTTTTATTGTAAATGTAAAATTAAGATAAACGGGATAGCACGTATTGGAGTTGAACTAACAATCAAAGCGAATTACAATTATTATTTAAAGGGTACAGATGTCTCTAAAATAATACTTACTGTACAATTGCAGCGTTTTATTCATTGAAAGTAATTTGCTTTCTTTGGTGTAATACCAATATCAACAGCAACAACAAGGATGTATTTTTAAGCAATTTAGCAAAACACAGACTTATCTGATTACATTTTATTTTTTTATTTTATTTTTATTTCAGTTTTTTAAGGGCTTACGTTCACAAATTTGCGAACTTTGCATCACACATCTTACCACAACCTTCTTCCTTTTTAAACAAAATGACCTATATGTGTGGTTAACGCTGATTGGTCAACTCAGTTGCCAAGGAAGAGCACCTTTGACCAATGAGAAACCTTTTGGCAACATCAGATTATGTTGACTGTAACATCAGAGAATTGTTTCTTTATTTTGCCTTACATTGTAAAACAACTGTGTCATAAATGATAGAACTCGGTTAAAAAGATATGAAGCGATTACCTTGTCAAAGTGAATCAGACAAACACAGATATCAAGTATCAGTGTAGAGGGCCAGTTTAGTCCCCAACAGTATTAATATAGCAAACTTACAGGTTCACTACTAGCAGACTGTTAATTATACACTTACTAAATAAATCACACTTAAATACACTTCAGCTTTACTCTTGTATAGTGTTTGTAAGGGTTTGGTGTCAGTCGGGTGTAAAACTCACTTGGTGGTGCTTCAACACACTCATAAGACACATTCAGGTATTTGTAAATTCCAAAACAAGGATCAGTGAAAACTGTATCGCTCACAACCATAGAACAACTCGTTTCTCCATCACATCTGTGACAATAAATACACAGATCAGCGAACATATATAAAGATATATATATAAATAAAGCTGTTTAATAACATTTTCTGTCCTCACCGAGTGGCCACCACACTTAGAGATGTACTCAGAGTGCACTGAACATTTGATATCTGGCCATCTGGTCTTCCAGCAGAGCAGGTCTGTCGGTCTGTGCGCCCATAAATGGCTGAAAGGACTTTAATGGTTCCCTGGTCTGATGATAAAAGTCACATTACAGACAAATGTGTTTGACAAATCTTTATTTTCTCATGGTGTTCTGTGGCCTTTAAAGCAGCGGACATGTAAACGCATGAAACTCAGAGAACTCACCACAGCTGAGAAGGAAAGTCTGTGATTCAAAGATGATGAAATCCTTTGATGCATCTAGAGTTAGACATGAGAAGTGAATTACATGTAGAGATGATACTGTGTTACATTGACTGTTTGTGAAAATGTGCTTTAATCTGAGGTGTCCAACCCTGTTCATGTGATCACATGTGTTGTGTGTCTTAACTGGGATGTTTATTATTGTTGTCTCATAATCGTGTTTTGTGAAGTGAAGGTTTGCTGTCACTCACCATTGTAGCAGATGAACTGTGACGCCACATCACAGTCCTGCTGACGCCATGCTCCATTTCTCATAACAGCACAATTATCTGTGTGATCTGATGGTTCAGTTTCCCAGTTCAGATATTTCACAGGACCACCCAGAGACCACTTCCATTGATAAACACCTGTTCTCTTCAGTCCAATCCAGACATACTGCGGATTGTTATTCACAGTGTTCTTCATCAGTTGTTTCATGTCATTGATGTTGTGGACTGTGGCCAGATCTGTGTAGTTCTCTCTGCAGTATCTCTGAGCTTCAGTCCAGGTCTTATTCATGTTTATATAGTGATAGCGGCGCTGAATGCCTTCAGATAATGAGCAGAGAGCTGAAAGAGAGAGTTTTTATTCCAACACATTCACTCAGAGCTGGATCGAAGCAGGAGTGGGCTGACACCACACAATCATCATTTACTGACGCAACGTTTGCATTGAAGAAACAGATTCTGACAGATTTGAGCCTGTTAGTGTCTCACAGAGACGAGCGCTCCAGTCGGCAACTCAGAATCAAATCACATTTTAATAGACGTCAGACTTACACCATACAAATAATTGAGAAAGCAAAAGAAAATAAGGCAGACTGAGGCAGTAAAATCATTGTTTTAACATTTACCCACCTAAAATTTATTTGATTATGCAAATTATTCTGTGCTATTAGATTTTATTCCCTAATCTACTCTCTTCGATTCAATTCTATTCTTGCTAAACTATATTTCACTAATAGCAATAGTAATGTTGCATCATACACTTAGACCTGGACATTGAAATCACAAACGTCAATCACGGTGACCAACATTTTCAAAGCCTTGTTTGTAAAATGTAAAATAGTTTGTCAGTCAACACAAAACATTAGTAACATGTTTAGACTAACTTTATTCATTATACACAAATTAATGCACTAACCACTGTTATTTTATTTCCTTTGTTGAGAGAACATTTCAAAATCAGATTTTGTACACTCGTTGATATCGAGTGAAAACTAATTATTGCTGTTACCATTAAGAAAAAGAAACGTATAATTTCCTTATAGTGTCCCATCACTCAAAAAAATAATGGGTTGTTTTACTTGGGTCAAAAATGAATAAAACCTTGGGTTATACAGTGAATTAGCCTATGTTGGGTTGTTTCAACTGAATACTGAGTTGTTTTAACCCATTGTCTGGTCAAATATATACTTTTTCTGGGTTCATTTAACCCAACAGTTGGGTTTTTCCATTTTTGGCCCAACGATGGGTTGAAATAACACATTGTATTTTAGAGTGATATTTTTTGTCATAAAATGCAATGATGTACGTTGTAAATAAGTTGATTTGGGGCAGTTTTGTGGTAAGTTTCAAATCGATGTGATATTTGGGAAAATGTCAGTAACCAAACATTTATTTTCCCCACTATGGCAGTAAATGGGGGATGAGATCTGTTTGGTTACTCACATTCTTACAAATATATTCCTTTGTGTTCAGCAAAACTAAGTATTTTAAACAGGTTTGGAACAACCTTAGGGTGAGTATGTGATGACAGAATTTTCATTTTGGGGTGAACTATCCCTTATGCTGTGTTATTAATGTGTGAGTGTTTTGTGATATACAGTGCTATGGCATCATAGTCTCAACTAACCAATAGCCCTCAGGGCCCTCAGAGATGACCAAAAGGTAAAACTGGTAATATTGTAAAACTTTCAGATATAGTTTTTAATGAAGATTAGTTGCTTTTCACAATTAGAACAGGTCTGTTCTGCCTCCTGCAGCGCTGCTCAGCTCATGGCTGTAAAGTATCGTGAGAGTAGTTAGGGAGCAGGGAGCAGTTTGCTCTGGTGATGCTGTGATGTCATGCGCTGAACAGTCACTGCTCTGACATAGAGGTCTAGCTATGAAGGAAATGATGATGACAGACTTTGTTTACAAGTCATTTAACCATCAAAATGTAAGTTATTTGGATCGTTTTGGCCGGCGTGCTGTCCGTAACGTTATATGTTTAGCTTTGCACAAGTCATTTTTTCCTGTATAATAATGACATTTTTAAGTTTATCACGATGTATGTAGGGTACAACGAGGCTAAAGGCACACCCTAAGATTTTTGTTTGCTTTTTACTACACCCATAATGTATGATTGCAGGAAAAATATATATGTTTGTATTAAACATTTATAGAACAACAGATTTTGTGTGAAAATACATCCTAGGTGGTTAATTGTGTTTAAAAATCATATAAATGTATGAGGATTGGAGTAAAAGGCACACAGATGCAATACTTAAGATAAAATAATCTGGCTTTAATAATGTTTACGCAAATACTTGTTCAAAATAATCACTTTAGCAAAGTTTATTCTACTTTTTGTTTATTTGAATGAAAAAAATCATTCATTTTTGTTCAATAAATATACTGTCATTAATAAATGTTAACATCACAATATATTAAGAAACAGCACACATATTTTGAAAAAGTAAAGATTTTGAAAGCATGAACTATCTCATAATAATTGAATATACTGTAGATTAACAGTAGTAACAATACGTGATATTTGAATGTCATATTTTAGAAATATAATGGCTTCATAATAAATATGGTGATTATCTCTAAGGTGGACACCCAAATTAATATGATATTTACCATCTGAATCTAACCATGTCATGTCAATAAATGGAAACTTTGTTCAGCTGTTAACTATCATAATAATTTAGTGTGGGGGGATTATTGGAGTCAAAGGACCCTAGCTCAGAAAACAAGGTTTGTTACGGCAAATAACAACATGTGTTCAGAAATCACTGGCCAGACATCAAGAATGAGTTTATGAAACTCAACAATGTGACAGTCAACAAATGCATGCTGGGTAATATCATAGTACAAATGCATTACGGTTAATCTGTTTATCTGAGTTAGTTTGATGATTGTCACCATTGTTGAGGTTTGTGTGATGAGTGCTGACGTCTAATTAGTGTGTCAACGAAATAACTTTTTTATTTTGCTAAAGTCATTTTACATGAATAATCTAGAACCTTGACATTAGTTATGAAAGCATTAACAATAATATATGTTGTTGTAATTTAATATTGGTTATATCGTTATTTAAAAAGTATCACCATCATATGATCCCACTGGATCCTAGTTGTCTTTGCCAAAACAAATGTATGTCAGTATTCAAGATCACCAATGAAAACATGAAAACACTAATCACAATAATGGTGGTTTGTAGAAATTTCAACGTTTTTTCTACATTAATAGCGGGTGCAAAAGTGATATTGATTCCATGCCATTAACATTGACCAATCAACTATTTTTAACATTGATTCAATGGTTGCTTGCTGCATTCAGATCATTCAGCTCAGTTTATTTTAAACAATTTCACTCAATTCATTTACTTCCATTTGAAAACTAAAACTTGTCTGAAAAACCATTGAAACCAATTTGAACTTTTTACAGATGTCCCCAATATTAATTGAGTTCAGATGATGTCATAAATAGACGTAGAAAAACCCTTTCACTTTTGGCCACTCAAGGGACATCTTTTCAACATCAGCGAAGACGTCTTTTGGACATGCCTTTGCTTGAGGGGTGGGATACATTTAATAAAGTATTGTACCTTAATAGAACAGTTATTAATAGACAGACAGATAACTCTGGTGTCAATTCTCCTGACATTTAAATCAAACATAAGGCCAAAAACACAAACTCACCAATGACAAGAATGCTGAAATATAGAGTTTGAGCCATTTCTGAGAGAAAAAAACACATTGAAAACCTTAGATGTTAAACCTTTACTTAAATTCATTTGCAAAATTTAAAATCAAATAAATCTGTGAGTATGACATAAAAGTTTGTTTAGTTTCTGTCATTTATAAATCTATAAATGTCAATGAAGTTAAAAGTCAACGTTTCCATCACTACTGCATCTCTTCAGAAAGTCAGTTTCTTTATAAAGTTTCATTAGAAGTTATTTTCAGATCAATTCACAATGTTTATAAAACAGAGTCCTATCAGAAGGATAACATTAATAGGAACGAGAATGTAAAGAGTTCTTACTTTTCATGTCTTGTGTGTTTCTCTGGTGAATCTGCTGCTGTTTCTCTCTCTCTGTGTGTTTATATGTCATTATATCAGATCTGATCTTCAGCCCCTCCCATCATTTGGGTATTTCTCTAGAAAGACTCATTTTCATATTTTACATCCTTCTTATTTGTATAATTGCTCACCGACTGTCCTGTTGTCTATTGTGTAATGAAAGAACTCAAATGAGAAGAAGCAAGGTGTGCGTTATCTTATTTGCAGAGTGTGATGTGTGTCAGAAAGTGAATAAAAGATATTAGAAGACACAGCCGAGGTTGATGTGATGTTTTATCATTTTATTTAAGGAAGGAGGTCATGTTCCTTTACTCAAAAGAGAAACTGGGTTCTACAGTCAGTACTCCATAGTTTCAAAGAAGGAAGGATACCCAGACAGCAAGCAATCATTGAATCAATGTCAACAAATAGCTGATTAGTGAATGTTAATTGCATTGAATCAATATCACTTTTGCACCTGCAATTAATGTTGAAACAAAACACCATTATTGTGATCAGTGTTTGCTTTAGTTGAGTTGCCATCCATGCGTTTTAATACACGTCTGTTGTGGTGAAGAGAATTAAGATCCTGTGGGATCAGAAAATTATACTTTTTTCATCTTCAAGTTATTTGACTTACTTTTGATTGCGTTCTGTTGTTAAAATGTGAATGCTGTGTTGAGGATGACTAACAGATTAAACAAAACTGTTACGTTTCTGAATCAGTTAGACAAGAATAATCAGTGTCTATGAAAATCAACAAAAAAAGCTTAATGCTGCAATGCATGCTGGGTAACGTCATAGAACAAAAAACTCATTCATCAAATCCAGCATGCATTGCAGTTGATCTGAATTAGTTTGATGATTGTCACCATTGTTGATGTGTGAGTGTCATAGGAATTTATTCTTACATTTTATCTTCTCTGTTCTTTTATAATAGGGAACAAGAATTTGACCCCCGTCATGAACGGACCGAACCCCAATATTATTTTATATTATAACTTAAAGGCAGAGTAGATCATTTGGAAAATGCTAACGTTTGCCTGTTAGCAGTGCAATCATACGATCCCTCCCACCATCCAAAGCCACGCCTCTTCCAAAACACATGAGCGCGCACAGACCAGAAGCTGTTGGATTGGTTCCAGTCATGTCACATTCACCGGCGAGAACATTACAGTACAACGTTTATTACATCACCACAATAACGAACATCTCCAGGTACCTGCTCGCTGCCTGCCATTGTCCTGCTCGCTGCCTGCACATCGCACATGAGCGCGCTGATGACGTATGATGTTTGCGTGAACAGGGTGCACAGTGGGATGCAAAATACGCTGACTGAAAATGTACACATGATGTATCATTGCGCTCGGACCGAGGGAAGTAATTGGTCCAACGTTTTTTGCCCCTACGCCTTTCACAGAAGATACATAATTATAAAAATACCAATGTTTCGCTTTACTTATTGATTCCTATCAGAATGTTAAGAGACTTCCAACCAGCATGACAAGACACATTTCTGGACATAATAGCCTTCTCAGCCTTTAACTGCACTACCGCTATACACCGAGCAACTGCCCAACTCTTCAAAACATCTTTTTCTCTATCAATGCGTGAGTGTTTTTACTGAATCACTACTATAAACATTGAGAGTGGTGAAAGAAAGGACATAGTCATGGTCCCAACTAAATCAAACACTGATCACAATAATGGTGATTTGTTGAATTGTTTTACATTTTTTCAACATTATTTGAAAAAATGTAATGTTAATTCTCATTGATTCAATGCCATTAACATTGACAAATGAAAAGTTCTTAACATTGATTCAATGGTTTTCACCTGCTCTCTTGCTATCTTGGGGGTAACATTCAACAAAACACATGGATGCAACTTCCTCCCAGACTTCAGGGGCCATTATGTCCTTATATGGTCAGACAATATGTCGGTGGTCTCCTACATAGACCATTAGGGAGGCCTGTGCAGACTGACGTACCATAAGTCCTGCCTCTTTTCATTTGATTGGTCACCTGACTTATTTTGACATTGAAGAACGGGTACGGCCCTGCGTGAGAAAATGGATGTGTGGCGTGACAGCTGGCGGCCCTGAATTCATCTAAGTAAATATTGATGTCAACACTTGATGTTATCTCATCTCATGTGTGTTTTCTGTTTCTGGGTCGGTACAATGACGTTCAGTGAAGCAAAAAGGGAGGATTCTTGGCTCGCAGATAGTGTCCCCAGACTCACTTAGCTTTATTCCTCTTTATTCCATTTTTAATATTAATAGAAGTGTGAGTTTTTATTATTTCTCATGACAGTAAATATACTTGGGAATAAATGTAATGGGTAGCAAGTAATGCTACCAAACAACCATTAAATCCTCCCCGGACTTCACTACAACATATTTGTGACTTAAAAGTGTGTTTATAGGTTGTGCATTTTTTATAATAAATTGTAATAAAGAAATTATTTTCTCTTATTTTCTCAAAATTTAAAGGGAAAGTTCAATTAAAATTGAAAGTAAGTTTATTATTTTAAAATGATACGTTCACGTGTTCAGCTCTCTTCCTCATTCAAATGAAGTTTGCCTGAAGCTCTTGACGAACAAAAGTGTTCTGTGCTAATACTCTTTCCAGGATATGTGCAAAACTTCCTGCATCCAACCCAGATAGCAAATATTTGCCCAAATCTGGCCCACACCTTACTCCCCATAACGCATATGGCAGATTTATCCTAAACCAACACCTTTCTGTGCTCCTGTTTGACAGAATTTGTATTGAAAAATTATTTTTTGTAGTTGTTGTTGATCTTTTCTGCAGTGATTGTGTTTGTTAACAGCAGATGTTCATCACTAATGACTCAATCATCACTACAATAATAATGAAACTCAATACAAATTCTGTCAAACAGGAGCACAGAAAGGTGTTGGTTTTAGGATAAATCTGGGCCAGAATTGAAATGAACTGTTGATTATATTTGGGTCAGTCCTGTTTTATTTGTTTTGTTTTTGGCTGACATGCGGCATTGCTTTGGCTTGCTTGTGGCCCAAACCTGGGAAACAGGAGCGATCCACAAAAGTGCCATCATTCCACGCGGTATGTGGGCCAGATGAGGGGTTATGGGGAGTAAGGTGTGGGCCGGATTTGGGCCGCAAATATTTGCTATCTGGGTTGCTGAGATTCATAAACTGATTCTTGATGTCTGTGTGATTCTAAAATGTATTTTGATAAACATACATCCATTTTTCTCAAATGTATTTTGATGTCTAGCTTTGTTTGCTTTGCCACAACAAATGTATCTTAACACATTATCTCAATGGCCAAAGAAAACCTAACTTATAAGTGAAATGTAACGGTCAAGAGCCCAACTAAAGCAAACACTGATCACAATAATGGTGGATTAATACATTTCAACATTAATTGCAGGTGCAAAAGTGATATTGATTCAATGCAATTATAAAGATCACAAGAACATCAAAATCAGAAGTACAGAAGACGTCATAAAAAGACGTTGTAAAAACTTTCATTCTGGCTCCTCAGGGGACGTCTCTTCTACGTCACCAATGATGTAGAAAAGACGTCATTTGGACATGCCTTTGTTTGGTGGGAAGAAACAACACTGCTTTTTTGTGGTGGTGCTTTCACAAAAATTGCTAGACACCTGGAACGCAAGCACAGCAAAGAGGTTGAGGTAGCGAAGGCCCTTAGTCATCGAAAGGGCTCCAAAGAAAGGCGAATGCAGCTTGAGTATCTACGCAACAAAGGTAACTTTGCTCACAATACGACTGTTATTAATACAGGCACAGGACAGATGATTCCACGGAAACTGCCTAAAAAGAACCTGGGTGGTGAGAGCTTTATGCATATATTGCCAAGGACTCTTCCTAAAAAAGACTATGTGGAGACATGTGAAGGTTTGCAAATTCAAGCCATCTGACGTGAAGCCCAAACCTGGAAAAACCTGTGTTCAGGCTCTTTGTGGCTTTGCACAGCCTCCCCCACCAGGTGTGACTCACGGCCTTTGGAAGCTGTTGAATGCCATGAACCAAGATGAAGTGGCACTTGCAGCTAGAAATGACTGGTGCATTTTAGAGCTGGGGAAGCATCTTTACAACAAGCATGGCTCAAGAGTTAAGATGCATGAACATATTCGTCAAAAGATGAGAGAGCTTGGAAGACTCCTAATATCTGCAAGAGAGGTAACACCCCTTAAATCTATTAAAGAGCTCATCCATCCCCAAAACTTCATGCATACTGTTAATGCAGTTAAAAGAACAGATGGATATAATGAAGAAACTTCTGAGTATCAAACAGCTAGTGTCGCTGTGAAACTTGGACATAGTCTAAGCAAAATCGCAATGCTTGTTGAGAGCCACTCTACCATCAGTGGAGACAAAGCAACAGCAAAAGTTGCAAACAGCTTCCAACAACTGTATCAGTCCAGATGGCCCGAATACATTTCCTCATCAGCCCGGCGAACACTTGAGGAAGCCAAGTGGAACTCGCCATCTTTACTCCCATTCACTGAAGGTGTTAAACGCCTTCATGTGTATCTTGACAAGCAAGAGAAAATTTACCGAAAACTCTTGCCAACACAGCCTTCATCTCAGCATTGGTCAAAATTGGCCAAGACAACATTAACTCAGATGATGCTTTTTAATCGAAGACGAGAAGGGGAAGTTTCACAAATGCCCTTGTCTGCATACACCTCCAGCAGCCAATCAGAGGCTCATCCAGATATTAGCATGGCCCCAGAGATGGGAAGTAACGAACTACAAATACTTCGTTACTGTACTTAAGTAGATTTTTCTGGTATCAGTACTTTACTCCACTATTTATTTTTCTGACGACTTTTTACTTTCACTTCTTACATTTTTACGCAAATACCTGTACTTTCTACTTCTTACATTTTCAAACCAGGCTCGTTACTTTAGTTTTAATCTGTATTTGATGCACAATCAATATTATTTCTTGTCATTGCGTGACTTTTTCAACCTAACGATAGGTCTGCCTAAAAGCCGAAGCGCTGTGTGAGGTGGCCACTAGCCAATCAAATGTAAGAAGGCGGGAGTTACTGTTTACAGAGCAAAGCGGTGACCAATCAAATCAAAGAAGACAGAGTAACTGTTCTCAGATCTCGAGCGTGATGTTCTGCATCATGTGGTGACTCGTGAGTGGTAGGGTTTTTTAGCGCGAAAGGACCAGATTTTAAATATGTAATTTAGCTACTGAAGCGGCCGCAATGCCAAAGTGGCCTAAATATAAATTGCACAGTAGTAAGTGGGAGGATGACTCAAATCTCACAATGTGAATTACACATGTGGTGAGACGACTCGAAGATTCTTTGTAAATATAACTGTAATTGAAATCAGAGCACAGTTAAACGATTTAATAAAGTCAAACTGAAAATGGGATTATACTACTTCTGTCCAGCATCAGCAAATCTTTTCAACTTTACAGACTTTAGTCTGGCATACTCGTCCTTGACAGCTACTGAATTTAAAACAGTTTTGCATGTTCTACAAACATATACTTCAGGAAAGATGTACTGTAGCTCTGTCAGAAGTTAAGGCAGCTCGTTAAGTTAAGCGCATTATTGTTGCTGTTGTTCATTAGTATGTATGAATTGCATATGTTTTGCTATCGTGGTGTGTGCGTTAAGTTCATGAACGAGTGAAAAATACCTGCTCATTGCGTTGCTTTCGATGAACTAATTATAGTGAGCACTTTTGCACAAAAATGCGCTAATTTCCTGATTGCCATTTGAAGTGGTTTCTGGACATATCCCATTAGTCTTATTTTCTGATTTTCTTAATGCATTTGCCTTGTTTGATCTGTTTGATCTATTTTCCTGATTTTTATTATATTTTTTCATCTTGTCATGATTATAATTATAAGGAAATAAAAAACTATCCTTATCAACGTTGATTGACATTGCAATAAAATACTATCACATTATTTTGGCAGTTAAAAATTTGGGCTGGTTTTTGTTGGAGTGAGTAGGTTTTAGTGAGCCTTTGGGCTGGAAATCGTCCACCTAATCTAGCAACACTGACATCAGTTTTAATGTTGAACGAGTGTAACGTACAATGTAAGAGGCTAAACATTTAATATTTTAAAGCGAGGCATAATTTCAAGAAATGTGTTTAACCAATCGTGAAAAACAGTAATGGTTACCAAGTAAATTGACTGCCTAATTAATTATATCTTTATTTCTCAGTTTTCTCTTTTTGACAAGATCTCCCAAGTGTCTACAACCTCTGTATAATGATATGGTATAATGAAATATATCGCAGACATAGGCTAGTAGTCTAAGAAGCTGCCACGGACCAAGGCGGAAGGCAACACAAAGAATAGCTAAAATTATGGTTGAGAACTTGAGACAAAGGGAATTCTGTCACAATTATTATCAATACGCTTGTCCTTTACGCTCTTATCTTACATCATAATTGTATTATAAATTTGTGTTTTTTTTCCACTACCTATAGGTTCTACATAATGGTAGTTCAGTTGTGAGGTACGAGCGTGACTCTAAAACAGGTTGTAGTATTGGCTACTTTTTACTTAAGTACATTTTAGAGCCCATACTTCTTACTTTTACTTGAGTAAACAAGTTTAGTCAGTACTTCAACTTTTACTTGAGTACTTTTAAACATGAGTATCTGTACTTCTACTTAAGTAAAGGATGTGTGTACTTTTGCCATCTCTGCATGGCCCTTTCAGAGTTGGAAAACAAACTGTGTCAGTACTTCAAGCGAATAGAGATCCGAGGCAAAAGAGGCAGAAAGGTTCCAGTACTCGTCACTCCTTCAATGCAAGAGTCAATCAACCTGCTAATTGCAAACCGGAGTAGGTGTGGTGTACAGAATGAGAACTCTTTCCTGTTTGCTCGCCCATTGGCTATGACCTATTTCAGAGGCTCTGATAGCATCCGGGAATTTGCATTTGCATGCAATGCTAAAAATCCTCAGACTCTCACTTCCACAAAGTTAAGGAAACAGATTGGTACTCTCTCTGAAGTTCTCAATCTGAGCAACACAGAGCTGGATCAGCTGGCCGACTTCTTAGGTCATGACATTCGAGTACACCGCCAGTTTTACAGATTACCAGAAGGCACTCTTCAGCTGGCCAAGATGAGTAAAATCTTTCTTGCTCTGGAGAAAGGACGTTTGGCTGATTTCAGAGGAAAAAACCTCAATGAAATTGACATTGATCCAGAAGGTACTCTCTCTTTCTCAATTTAGGGATATATTATGTGTATGTCTTTTATACATATTTTTATTACACGGCTGGTTGGAATGCTTGATTCTGATTGGCCAGTCGCAACATTTGCAGGTTGGTTATTCCCAGATAACAACCTCTCAAAACTAATAACACACGGTAACCTGGATGCAACAAAT
>NC_079913.1:15666689-15678074 GCF_024868665.1 Triplophysa rosa
AAGGGAGCCTGGATTTTGTCCTGATCCATGCCACCATCATAGAAAATGGTGTCAATAAATAGGTCCCGCATTGTTATAGCCAACAAGGAATAATTTACATTTACATTTGCATTTATTCATTTGGCAGACGCTTTTATCCAAAGCGACTTACAAGTAGTAGAGCATACAGTATAAACATTTTGTCAACACGCTAAACAGTACCGTTAGTTTACAAGACCATTCTACTAGGATTAAAGCTGGAGTAAGCAAAGGAATGAACAACAAGATATTATTATTATTTTAGACAGACAGACAGACAGTTATTGGCCAATGATCACCCTCGTTCATTCTTGTGACCTGTGGTAGGTGAACTTTCCCAGCAAGGTGGGTTCGGTACTCCTTCACCCAGTCACAGTGAGCAGAATCTGTTTCATCACAGCCGAGTCCTTTGTGCAAAAAGATAATAATATAATCAAATAAATAAAGATAAGGAATAATAATGTCAAGTGTTGCTCAAACATTTGCTCAAACACAGGAAAGGTAATTGCATAAAGAAGTCAAACAATACATAAACATTCCCTGTACATACATGGATTCTCGTAGCTGGGGTGACCTCCATGACGTCTGGCACAGATGGGGTGACCTCCATAACGTTTAGATCCGGTTGGATCATTGGTTTGGTGACTGACTGTTGGCTTTATAGAAAAGGTGACAAAACAGTACACTTTGAAGGGACCGGTGCCGTGGCTTCACCTTACTTCAAATATAAATACTTTTACGTGGTTTTGACAAATATTAATAAATTATAATTCAGCATTTTCTGAAGCATTTTTAAATTGATGATTTAAGCACGATTAACACCAACCTTTTCTGATAGAGAAAGCAGAGATCTTCTTTCATCATAACTGGTCTACGGGTCTTTTACTGTAAATCCCCTACAACTTTATTCCACTGTGCATTTATAACAAATGACCTGTATACTGAGAAATGCATACAATGAATACCTTCATTCAAAGTATAGTTATAGTTAAGTATAGCAATATCATACCTTGCCCAGAGGAAATGCCTGTAGTAACTGATGGCACCACCACCTCCTGATTCAGGCATGTCTAACTAATTAATCAAATATGTCAAGTAAAAAATCTTAATCATTCACATTAATTGTCATTAATAATTGTCACTCATACTAAATTGTCTTTTCAGTCCATTTTGGTGAACAAATAACCAAAAAATTGATAACTCACTGCCGAAAAATCGAACGGCTTTCCAAGGGTTACATACATGGCGTACTAAAATACCAGAGGTGTGGACTCAAGTCGCATGACTTGGACTCGACTCGGACTCGAGTTGCAAGTTTGATGATCTGCAGCTGGCGCTTAGCAGAGATGCACTCACTCTACCGGGCTTGCCATTTATTACAACTTCTTAATGTTTTCAACAACATAATGTTTATTAAATAATTTAGAAAGTTAAATGAAGATAGGCCTACGTATTATTAGTAGCAAACTATTTACAATTTGGGAAAAATACACATCTATGGAAGCGACAATATTGATAAAACTGCATTTACTTACATATATCTGAGAATCTGAATATCAGATAAATCCAGTATTTACCAATAAGTCTGTATTTTAAATAGTAGGAACTTAGAAGAAGAACTTAAAGAAAATGTGTCCGCAGCGCAATGACCGCAAATTGTCACGTGGTCCGCCTAAATCCATAGGTGTGTTCGAGCTCATGTGGCGCTTGTTGCTACCCAATCTGTCCTGGAAACACGATTTGTTCCGCGCATGCGCGAAACTGACGCCAAGTTCGTTCCATACCGGAAATAGTTTTTAAATAAACTCTTTATTGAACATTGCATTTAACATCAAAAGACATTAAACACATTACAATTTGTAATGGTTTGGAGAAACGTACGAGGGATACACTAAGAATCCTGTTTAGAGCGAAAAAAAGTTTTTTCTATTAATTTTTATGTTGCTTTTTATTTTATTTTTTAATACCAATGAAAATACAATATGACAAAATGTTATATGTCAGGAGTGAGAAATAGATTTTTGTTTATAAAATATGTTTTTTGTAGTATAACTAAAAGTTTATTTTTATTAAGGATTCTCTTAAATACTTTTTTGGCAAAATATGTAAAGGTTAATATGTGGCACAAATTGTTACCCCAATTAAATAATTGAAAATTTAAATACAAATGTTAACTATTAAGTTGAATTTTAAGACACCATTTAGTAAAGTGTGTGTTTTATTTATATGTTATGCTCTACATATTTTAGCATACTTTAACAAATGTCTGTATTTAAGAAGCGCACAGAATTTTATGAATTCATTCAATTTATTTATTTATACATTTGTTCCTTCTTTTCTTTAGTCATTCATTCACTCACTACCTCCTTCCATCCCTCCCTCCCTCCCTNACTTTTTAGACCTCATTTACACCTCTGCTGTTCGGCGCCGGCTGATAAATGGGGCAGAGACGCAGACGTGCACACCACGGGTGTAACGGTACGTGCATTCGTACCGAACCGTCACAGGCTATGGCGTTCCATACGGTCCTAAAAAATGACTTTGCAGCACACACTCGTCTCACTTAACGTCTCACTCCACGTCTTAACTGTTTTTGTATTCTGCTATTTATTGCATTGAATTCAAGACGCAGACGAGACGTTGACGTAACGCAGACGTCACGTAAATCACGTGTGGCCGTGAAGCGTCTATGCAGACGTCACGCGTCATTCACGTGTAGCAGTGAAGTTATTTGTTTTCAGTTTTGCTAACACGTATTGTAACACGCTACTCTACACGGCTTAATGCAGAGTGTCAAGCGTCTACTTCGTTAACTTTCACTTCACTCAATCCTCTCAATGAACGTGACGTCTGCGTCTGTCTTCTGTGTGCGTTGGTTAGGGGATAAAATGATTACGCCTATAGACTGTCCCAACGGAGATAGTAAACCAGACATTAAGAACCTATAGGTTCGGGTCTTGTTACCTTGACGTTGTGTTATTATTGTTGCACATCTGTAAATGCTTATAATCATGATATATTGCAAAATCTTTATTATATCGTGTCATTATTTTAACATATTATTGTAATATGTTATTAATGATTTCAGATATTTATATTGTTCTAGTGTAATCGTTTATTTTTGCCGCGATTTGCCCCGTATAAATCCTGTATAAATAATGAGTCATCATTATCCGTGCATGTCACCAGTGTTTATTTATGTAATTGCTCACATCAGTATTTCAGGATTTTTAGTAGATATGGTGGCTGATTTGATTAAATCATAACAGCTGACCCATTAGATACAATTCTGCTTTTCTAATCAGATAGGCCTTAAAAAGCAAGAGTTACAGTTTCATAGAGGGTAAATAGAGGTGCTGATGCAATGTACTTTATCTTTTGTAGAATGTAAGCCTATTCTAGAAGACTCTAGATGTAACACATTTCATTGCCATAAATGTAAATAGATTTTTGGTGCCCTGGGGTTTAAATGGAACATGAGTTTTTTTTAAGACTACAGCTATAATTGATAGAAGTTTGCTGTCACATAGGTCATCAGGGAGAGGAGGGACCAGGTTGCAAGATTCCCCTCAGAGGGTGGAGTTACATTTCAATTCCATTACAGAGATGGCTCTCGGACACGCAGAAACTTTCACCTGCAAAGTCCCATACAAGTAGCAACTGATTTTGATCTATATTATTACAGTTTTATGATTTAAGTAAGTTATTGATTAGTAACTGTTTCTCCTTGTCCCCCTTTTCTAGCATCTCTTGTGCTATGCTGGGGCTGTAAACTCTGCAACAGAGTTCCTCTGCCTGAAATCCAACAATCCTCATGTGACACTAACAACATCATCAACAGGGACCATTGGGGAGTATGTTACCCATTCAACAACCTTTTTTGTTCAGTGGGTTGAAGATGAAGGGGTAAGTTTCTTTATAGTTAAAAATGGGGGGAAAGCTTGCCTTTATCAATATAAGATACAAGATAAACACAAAATTGAACAACTGTTTTTAATTATGTACATTACATTAACGTCTTAGCATGTCAAAAATGAGTTCAAAAGCAGATTAAAAATACATTTTCTGTAATGTACAGAAAAGATTTTGCAATATTTTATCTCAAATAATAATCCCCAATAAGCACAGTTTCCTGTTCTAGTCTTGTTGTAACATTATTTAACCTGCATAATGATGGATAAAGGTAATTACTCCAGGATACAGTTCTCTTTACACTACTGTTTCATTAACAAACTCTTTCACTTAAACACATATAGATACATGATAAGAGAACATATTGTTAGGCGTGCCTTTTTTTTCTGCTTTTATGTAATCTATTGATTTTATTAAATTTTGTCTCAACAGGAGTCTTTTAATAGTGAAACAACTGATGTCATCCCATCAGCAGCTTCTGTATCATCCACCTCCACAGGTCCATCCACTTCCTCTGCACCCTCCACGGGTCCATCCACCTCCACGGTTCAGTCCACTTCCTCTGCACCCTCCACGGGTCCATCCACCTCCACGGTTCAGTCCACCTCCTCTGCACCCTCCACGGGTCCATCCACCTCCACGGTTCAGTCCACCTCCTCTGCACCCTCCACGGGTCCATCCACCTCCACGGTTCAGTCCACCTACTCTTCTCCCTCCACCTCTGTTGTTCAAACAACATCTAGCACATCTAGCACAACTAGCATATCCAGGTCCTCCAACGAAGCTGCCACTGATAATCGGTAAACATTTTTTGGTTTAACATTAAGTCACATACTATAATTAAATGTTTAATATTAATATAAAGCTAATAATGCGCTTTTCCCATCCACTTCTTGCGTTTGCTTGGAATAAGTGACAACTTCAAACGGCCTTTATTACCTGACATTTTTTTGTGTGGTTTGAGCAAGCTTGAGCATGTCTAGTAGCTTAGGGTTGTTAAAGAACCTTTAACATCCATAGAACCATTCTGTTTCAGAAAAGTTTCTTTGTTGTGAAAAAATGCTCTTTACACTGTAAAAATAAAAAAGGAATTGTTTTATTAGTAAACTTTGACAGAATCATTCTCTGGGGAACCAAAACCGATTCTGTTCTGTCATTGCTATAAAGGATGCTTTGTTTTGTGTATACTATGTTGATTATGAAGTTTCTTAAAACATTCTCTTTTATAGTTAAGGCATTGGCATTAATGTCTATCCTTAAACATTTTATGTCAAGGTAATCCTTTTCTAACTTAAAGCACTGCCATGCTTGAATATTTGGAGAGTCAGGCTAGTGATTATAATACTACCCCTCCTACAGGGTATTTACCCTGTGATGATAAATGCATTGTCCACATTATGTTTCTTAATTTAGGAGCACCTTATACCAGCACATATAACACATTACAAATCTACAACCCTGTTATAAGTTAATAGAATATCTCATGGTATCTCATACCGTATTCCTTAGACATACACTTTTAAGACTTTGTTGTCCTTACTTTATTTTCCAGGAATGATTTAAGAAGATTGCTGCTTAATCTTCAGTCGGCTGCTGAGCTGAGTGAGCCTTGCCCCACCTCCAATTGCGTAAACGTGGTGAGGCAGAGTGTCTTGGATAGTGCTTTAAGGGCCTTCAGGAGGCGGGCCTTTAATCCCTATAGAAGGTTGGATATTATGTTTGTGGACACATGTGGAACTGGAGAGGGATCAGTTGATGGTGGTGGTCCTACTCGAGAATTTCTAAGGCTCCTCATGAGATCTATCCTGGAGTCCAAGTATTTTGTGGGGCCCCAGAACTCCAAGAGCCTTGCTCTTGATTCTCTCGGTAAGTATAGTCCGTTTTATCAGACTTGCGTGCCTGGCCCAAAATTAACTTCTGGTTTGTGTTTGTTAATCGGTCTGGGTAGTGGCTAATATAACTAATTCATTTATAGTATTAATATTAATTTTATTAATATTTTACAATTTGTTGAATGGGTCATGTGACTTTGTCACATTGAAGTTTAGTCAAGTAACGGTTCTTCTACTGGTAACTTAAAATAATACGGCCTACGCATAACTGTACTTTTAACTGCAGAGTGATTGCAATTTCCTTGTCTTTTCTTTGGCTTGTTATCAGAAATAAAATAAAGGGACTCTATTATTTGCTAAGGTGTACCGGAAGTTAAGTTTGGGCCACAAAAGCGCGTGCATGCGCAGGAACGTTTCTTTGTGTTGTTGCTTTGAAACCGTCTATATTTGTTATGTAATACAATAGCAGCAAGTTGAATCATTTAGTTAGACAATGTACTTACAACAAAGTTTTACCAAATTATAGGAATATTCAGAGGTATGAATTTTCCCTTATTTAAAGACATTTTGGAGAGAATTTAAAGATAAATTATTTTTTCGGGGAAATGCTGGCGACTGCTTGCAGTTAAATTCACATTTTGTAAATGGGTGTATTTCAGTACTATGATAATAACATTGTTTTAATTGATATAAGTTAAATAGTATAATTGAACTATGTTTCAGTAAGATTTTGCTCCAAGAATGAATTTCAAATGCAATTTTTTACAGGATTGTCCAGAGGATATTATAAACTCCTGGGCATGATGTTTTCCGTATGCATTGTTCACGGAGGGTTGGGACCCTGTGTGCTGTCCAGGCGCCTGTTTTCACAGCTGTCAGGGCTTCCTGCTCCTCCAGTGGACATAACAGAAGTTGACGAGCCTGAGCTGAGAGCTCAACTGGAAAAGGTAACTTTCAATATACGTTTTGTAAGAAATGACAATCTTCTTAATGCTTTTTCCCCACATCAACTTTTAGATCCAGTCGGCTAAGACCGTGGAGGAGGCCTGCACAGCTATAGTGGAGGCATCAAACAGCCTCCACATGCTTGGGGCATTGTCCAGGGTTTCCTGTTTAGAGGAAAGGGATGACCTAGGCAGCCCTAACCTTTTATGTGGAGGGACGACTGGAGATGCCCTTGAAACAGTAAGATTCAGTATTACTATTTTATCAGGTTCATTATTAACACATATACAAATTAACAGGCAAATTAAAGGTAAAATGAAAATCTTAAAAGGGTCAATAAAAGTTAAAACAAGATAGAGTGTCTTAATAAGGTTATGGGCAACCACATGGTTGTAAAACAGCTCATTGATTTTCTGAAATTTTACTAGATGGATGTAACCTCAAGCATGAAATATGCAATGAGCCTTCCCTCTAAGGAGTGCTTTGAAATTTGCACAATTTTTTTTTTTTTTATTTCTTGTTTGGCTTTCAAGCACCCTCTATTTTATAAAGCGCTATATAAAAAAGGTGAGTGGACCCAAACTATATTTGGATTAAAGCATCTGATCAAAAAAAATAATGTCCATGTAATTTCTTACCTGTCTGTACTTTTCATTTGCATAATAAATATTGATGTAATTCTGCTGATTATAAAAATGTTAGAATTTTGATTTTATATATATATACTTATTTCCTTAAAAGGCTAAAGGGAGGACTGGTAGTGTTGGGTGTGCTAAATGCACTTGAAACACACATGGCACTTTGGGAGGACTTCTTCTGTGGGGGAGCCCCTATCTTGACAGCTGCCTCTTTATTGGAGCTCTTTTCACTGGAGTATTCTCCACAAGGAAGCAATAAAAGGGCTCTGGAGGAGGTAGCAGTTGCCCACTGGCGAGACTGGCTGATTGTGGATGAAGGTGAGTTATATAAGTGGGATATTATTTTTAAGATATTTTTATTACACACATACCACAAACTTGATTTTCTAATCCGGATGTCTTTTCACCCTCTTAAACATCTACAGTAACTGTTGCATCTGTACTACAGATTTTCAGAATATTTTGCATGAGATTTGCAAATTATTGCATTCTGTTTTTACATTTTACACAGTGTGCCAACTTTTCAAGAAATTGGGTTTGGATTTGTATAGATGCCTTTTGTAAAAGGTCGTATGAAAAAACACCATGCTCAAACTGAAATAAATAATCTGTTCTTATAAAGAAAGAAAAAACATGATTTATTGTAGTTCCTAGTATTTATGCAATAACCTGGGCTGTATTTGTTGATACATTTTCATTTGTGCTTAGACATATCAAAAAGTTTAGTTCTACCATTACTCATTACTTAAGAACTACAAAGATAATTTTAGTTATAGTATAGTTTTTTACTAAACTTGTGGACTGTATTATATAAGAGTAATTCTAGATAATATAAAAGAAGACAATAATGTAATGTAAATTTGAAACTGTAAGTTTTAATAGTCTGAAATGTTTATCACAATGTCAATACATTATTTGGACAATTGTTTATACTGTATGTACTATAATAATTTGTTACTTTGGTTTTTATGTTACAGATGGAGATGCAGCCATCCAGGTAGATGGCGGGGACCTTGTTAAGGTCAATTTAGAGGATGTGCTGGTGTTTGCTTCTGGGGCATCTGCCATACCTCCATTCGGTTTCAAAGAAACCCCAATGATTGAGTTTCTTCATGAAAACCTGAATGGCAGCAGGCGGATGTTCCCAGAAGCAAACACCTGTGCCATTACATTAAAGCTTCCAGTAGGCCTGGACTATGACGAGTACTGTCAATTCATGACTGAGGGAATCCTTCAGTCCCCAAACTTTGGGGTAGCTTAGGTCTTGTATGCCTAACTAATTGTTTTCCCAACTGCCCACTCCAAGAGGCATTTGTTCCATGTTGTTAATTTCAATAAACATTTATGAATGATATATGTTTATTTGATTTCTAACTGGTTGTCTATTTCTTTGCTAGAAACAGAACTACTCCATACTGTACTGTTTTTACGTTTGCTTTCTGTGTATGGAAATGACAAACACCCAACTCAAACTGCTTCAAGACACAGTTAACTTGCAGCAACTTGAATAGAAGACCTGCAGAATTTCCCTACATTCAGATGTCTTACACAAGAGTCTGTCTTTCCATTCTGCATTTACTGCTTCCAAATATATCTGTCAACTCTTTAGCACAACAATACATAATGGGTGAATAACAAGCAAAATGAATAAAGATACTTCTTGACAACAATTTTCAATTAAATGTATGCATTAAGTCTTTCTTAAATTGAACTTTCTTTCTAAAGAACTTCCGGATACATTTGTTTTACTTTAGCAATATTGTTCCTTGCACATCTGCATTCATTACACAATGATAACAATCAATAATTACATATTTTTAAAGAATTTACAATTACAAGTTTTCAAGAAACCAGTCGTTTTATGGCTCCAACTAATATAAAGAACATATATTATCTTTAAAAAACAATATTTTGGTTTAATAGCCTAGTAGTCCATACAAAGCTGGTTCATTTTTTAAGCAATTGTACTGCATTAAACTTTATCTTTTGCATTATCTTTATCAATGTAAATGATTACACTTGACAAATAAACGAAATTGTTAAAACTTAAACTTGAAATTGGAATTCGTGGATACGTTTTATAGTGTATCATTATTTAAACCTAAAGAGGATGTATCTCATATCACACGAGATGTTTTACTTCAGCTGTATCATCATAGCCTAGGCTATTTGTGACTGCCATGAACGGGTTTTACTCGCACACACAGCGGTAGGGATGTGGCGGTAATGACATAAATAAATTCTTAATTATTGAAAGTTCTGACAAAGCATCACCAAATCCTAAGTAAATACAAAAAAGTAAGTAAATACAATTTGGCTTATTGGGCTAAGGTTTCACAACAGTGACCAGTTTGTTTATACCCTGTGTTTTAAGACAAATTTCAGAATTTAAGGAATGTATAATACACTGAATTTTTAATAGTAAAATAGCAACAACCTATGAAAGCACTTACGTCTTCCCTTTTCTAGTTTTACCACAAATATCAGACTATAGTAAAACCATGGTTAATTTTCATAAGGGTTTACTTTAAGTGCATGCATTAAAGTGATTCGGCATTGTTATGAAGTTCTCCCTGCTTTCATTTTTTCCTTGCAACCATGTTAATAAAGAAAATATAAAAAAAATATTTGTAGGTCCTATGTGTTCCTAAATCTTTGTTTAATCAGATCGCAAGTTAGTTTAAATATTTTAAATTTACACACGGCGTACTGAAGGATCGCGTGTTATGCTCGGCTCACATCACATCACCATATTAAAATGTTTTAAAAACGTGAGCCACAAAATTCGTTAACATTACTTAAATATGAGTTGGAATAAGAATACCAACGTAATATTAAATGATTCATTTATTTATTTCCATAACTTGTTCAGAGCGGTTGTTAGAAATATATTAGGCCAACTAATGCTGATTTCAACAACTTGAAACATTAAAATGTACATTTCACTGCAACTAATGTTAATAAGTTTGGCCTTAGCATAAACCTTTTACCATTCGCCTGTAAATAAATGTTTTTTGTTTGTTTGTTTTAAAACTCGCTGCAATTCCATAGTTAGGCTACCATAGTTGATTTTATTTATTGATGCAAATGCAATGCAAAGCTAAACAAGACAGAGACAGACACAGACCATGAAACGACAAAGAAAACAATATTTATATGCCTTGGTGATTAACAGGATTAGTAATTTTTCCTCAGATGACGGTCACGTAATAAACAAGACTACAATGGCTCCGTCTTAGTTTTTAGGATCAATTAACAGTCGGCATGGAGGTAAGGCTGTTTACTTTATTTATTATTAACATTATAAACAATAAAGCCAGATATTCTTGTCAGATCTGGGTTTTGTTACCGGGAGTTAGAGAAGAGCAGCGCGTTTTCTCCGCTGTCGGCTTGTTAACCGTCGACTTGTTGAACAGACGTTCACAGAGTAAAATAGACCTAGTTGTTTTTCTTATCAAGAACATGTAAAACAAAATAAACAAGATAACCATATATCGTTGTGTTTTGTTCGTTTAGTTTTGTATGTCTGGTTTTTGTATGATTTCGCTTTGCGCATGTTTAAATTGCAGTTTTTATATATTTTTAAAAAACTTTCAAACGTTGCTAATCTTTTCACCATTAAAAAACCTATATGCAGGATATAATATTAGTGCGTTATGAAACATGTAAAAAATTACGTCTTTATTCATTTAATTTAAATAAACGAATATTCGTTTTTTTATTAGCTCAAATATTCGAATATGAAATTATAGAAAAATGCCCATATCCCTAAAGTTTATTTACTTGTGTTTGTTATTGTATTCATTGCTAAACTGATCCATTTTTGTTAACACATAAGTTAAAAGGTTAGTAGAGAGGTGGGTGCCAATTTATTTTCTTTTGTTCTTGTTTTCTCCTGTTAGTAAGGAAGGTAAGGTATTTTGCTGTATTTTGGTTCTTTTTTATTGTGTTAGTCTAGTTAGTTACTTTCCCTACTAGGTAGAGTGTCTTTTGTTTATTATTTTGGCTTAACCCCCCTCTTGAAGCTTGAAACCCTTCAA
>NC_079913.1:15681402-15683055 GCF_024868665.1 Triplophysa rosa
TCTGTCTTTGGTTGTGTTCTCAAGATGGACTCCACAAAAAAGGTATCACAGCCCTGTTTATATCAGAAATTTGCCCAATATGGATATATGTTCGCACATAATGAACACAGTTTTTGACCCTTTTATTTTTCCCAATAGGTCACAAAGAAACTTGTCGGTGCTGCTTCAGGAACAGCTGCCTGGTGCACAAATGTGGGAAATGAGCACGGCCAAGTCCTTGTCTCTGTGCTGACAGCCGCCGAGGGACATGGACTGGACTCCATGGCAGCTGGGCTGATGAAACGCTACCGGAAGACAGGAGAGGCAGCCCCAAAAGTGATGTACATGGACAGAGATTGCTGCAGTCAGCACGGCCAGTCTCGGGTGAAGGTCATGTTTTTAGAGTGGGATGAGCTTGAAGTGCACCTCGACATCTGGCATTTCATTCGGCGATTTGCTGCAGGTGTCACGACAGAGGGGGAGTGATCCGGGTTCGACAGGAACCGGCGAGCTCAAGGCCCGCCCCTCCGGACAGCACGCCAAACAAGCATACCCTCGCTACTCCTGCTACCATCAATATTATCTGCATAGGCGAACTAGTGAAACAAGATGTAGACAAACTTAACATGGCAGAAAATCTGTTTGTGCATGGCAGAACATCTGGGGGAGTGGCCATTATGTGGCATATGATCCTGTAATCACAGTGATTGGGCTGAATGTTGATTGGTGTATAGGAATTAAAGTGCCAATAATGTTTTTATTATCTTAAATGTTTATATGCCCTATGGATGTCCTGGTAACAAGGATGAATTTATTCAAAGGCTTGCTTTTAGCTCTTTTATTGAAGAGAGTGAACGCACTTGTATCTATGTAATGGGAGTGCAGATGTTTCTGATGTGAAATCTTTCTTTGGCCAGCACTTGATTAGGTTTTGTCAGGATAATAGTTTCATTCTGTCAAGTCTGGATCTGTTGCCAACGGACAGCTACACATATGTCAGTGAGGCCTGGAACATAACTGAATGGCTGGATCACTGTATATGCTCTGCTGATACCCATGAAAGTACAGTGAATGTGTAAATCTGGTATGGAACAGCTGCAGCAGATCACAGGCCCATTTCTGTGATGCTAAATACAGAAAAATGACCTGAGATAACCAAAAAGGGCAATTATACCTGATGGGAGAGTTGAGTGGGCTAAACTCGCAGATTGTGATTTGCAGCATTATTATAATATGACTGACAACTCTCTGGGGAATATTCATATTCTGCAAGATTCTGTTTATGCACTGTATTTTTTTATATAAGACATTCTTCAGGCAACACTTGATGGCAAAGATATTGTGAAAGGTATTGAAGAGAAGCACTGCATTTCACTTCACTAGAGCCGAGCCATGGTTTGGATTTTGGTGTCACATCTGATTAAGCACTTTGGAGAAATGTAAGTCAACTTTTTTGCTAAAGTAAAGTGTGTTTGTGTGCATCTTTATTTGATAAAGTGCATGACAATAAAAATAAACACGTCACTAACTAGCTTAGCCACTAACGTTAGCTGTCGGCACACCACATTAGATTAAACTACTTATCTTCGTAGTTGTGGATATAACTCGATATATAGAGCTTAAATACTTTGTCCCGCTTGCTTGTTTGAGCAGGAGACCAGGTATCAACGATGC